>NW_009924098.1:25922-46656 GCF_000696875.1 Nestor notabilis | reverse complement strand
AGCGGGCAGCCCTCGCCGCGCCGGACAGGGGCGGACCGGGACCGGTACCAGGGCCGGGAATGCAACTTTGAGGGGTTAGGGTTAGTCGCCGGAGTTTGTCTTCTCCTCTCTCTTCTGTAGTTCATCCCTGGAAGGGTGAAGGTCCTGCACGCCACAGTCAAGTGGCGCCGCTCTGAGCGACAGCCCAAGGGTACCTGTAGGCTTGTCAGAGCGTTCGGTAGACTACGCGGAAAACATTTCCCCTTGTATTTTGGTACGGGAAAGGGGCTTAGTCCCTGGTCATCACAGTCAAGGGACAACACGCTTCCCGCTGGCATTGCTTCCTTGCACCCTTCCACTAAATGTCAATTCGATCGGCTGCCTTCAGCTCACCGCCAATTCCTTTCTATTCCATTTTCTCTCCACACTGACATTCAGGATTTGCCTTTTATACTTGATTTCCCGCACCTCACCAGGCTCCCAAGTAGCTTGCATCACCTCATGGGGCAAATAACCAGGCATAGGCAAGAAATGTTCTCGGATGGATTTAAATACCCATTCTCTCTATTGCAGAAATCCAAGCTCTTAAAAAACGTCCCTTAGAATATAGACACTAAGATGGCAGATAATCACCAATTTTTATTTGTTGGTTTATAGGACAACAATGTGGTGTACCCAATAAAAATTTAGCCTAACTGGTTCTTGGCTTTAACACCAATTCACAGGTAATTCATAAATAAATACAGAAGGACAGAAAATTAAGGATAAGGATGTAGAAAGGATGTATGCTTTTACTTGTGATTTGCATAGATAAAGAACTTGAGTCTCTTCATGTATGCCAGAGTATATCAGAAGAAATGTACTTGTCTGAAGATAACAGAGTTAAATAGAGTAATCCAGAATAAAACCAGGTAAGAAAACCAGGCCAGAGACAATGAACAGTTAGAGGAAGACTCTTTATAGACAGCGAGGCATTTGGTAGTAGCCAGATCCTGAGGAAAAATATTTGTCCCCATATGTAGCCGTGGGGCATACCCTCCACACAGGTGGTGTGGCTGGGTTCTGCCCTCTTGTTCATGAAGCATCTTGCAAGATGAAGTAGGTGGAAAGTTTTGCAGAGTCTGGTATTTCAAGAGTATTTTTCGGCTTGCTTTGTGATGATCATGTTTTTTACTCCAACAAAGTGAGTGGGAAAAGAGTGAAGTATTGCCACCCTTAAATAATAAAAAAGCATTACTCAGACTCAGAAAAGGCATGAAATTGTTCTTATTCAGGGGAGAGAGATCATATTTCTTTGTCCATATTCCCATTTTCAATTCCCTGTGGTCACCCCGGGTGTGTGCCAACTCTCACGAACTTCCAGTGATGCAATTTTGGCTCCCACCACAGGGGTTCTTGCTAGAAAACCTGGCTGAGATCAGATTGCGGGCTGGGTTACAGCACTACAGCTAGCGAGGAGAGTCTGTATTTTTCTCCTCCAATAACACCATTCTGTGTAATACACTGTTATCACCCTGCCGCCAAGTTTTTCCCAAGCTATCAGCTAGATACTCCCAGTCCCACAGCAAGCCAGACATTTGGTAATTTGTGTCTGTCTCTCTATGTCTTGTTTTCTCAACCTCTGCCTCTCATTTTCAAGTGGACTTTCTTTTTTCGTTCTGGTGCTGTAGGGAAGATGGCATTGGGCACATGCCTACCCCTCCCCCATAATACGTGTAGCATTGCCGAATTTAAAATGAGATTCACATGCTTCTCAACAGCTGATCCAGAGCCTCCCCGTACGCTGTCTCTTCTGTCTTTAAAGCCCATGTGGGGAGACAGCATTGCTGCTTCACTCATCTTATTCCAGCTCATCTTCTGCCTGTTCATGAGGGCAAAATGGAGGGAAGAGAACTTTGCGTTTTTATGGCCAAGTTGTCATCTCTGTTCTTCTGTAAGAACATGTAGAAAGAAATCAGTTGAGACATTTTCATGACGGACACTTCTGTCACTCCAAACTGCCCATATCAGTAGCCAAAATCTTATTACTGTAATTTCACAACAGTAAGAAACACTATCTCAACTAAATGCTGAATCTGTTCTACTTTGTTTTACAGAACCAGCAAGACTGTATGCAGAACTTCAGTGCTGAAAGTCTTAACAGATTTGGTTAATGTTATGAACAGGCATAGTCCCTTAGTGTGCAGTACCTGACATTTTTGGGCTAAATAGGAAATCTGCATCCCAGTTCCTCAAACACTAGCTGGTACACCAGTATATGTACACACATATATACATGCACACACATGTATGTATGTTTACAGGGCTGCTGTTGGTTAAGTTCTGAGAGTGTCCAGTAAGAATTCCCTTCTTTCTGAAATATTTTACAATGTGTTTGTTATCGTTCTGCTTGTGGGTCTTCTTTGCCCACAAACAGAATTCTGGTTTGAGACAAAGCAGGTCTCCAGGAAGCTGATCTAATCACAAAGCTTTCTCAAGTATTTAAACTTCTGAAGTTCAGATCAAGCTAAGACACTAGAGCAACATATATTACATTCCTTTGATAAAGTTATTTCATAATGTTAATAATGGAAACAAAATATTCTATGCACTTCTTTTCTAGAACAATTATTCTAATCACTGAGAGGTTTTTCTGCCAAGGACCCTAAAATGTCACAGTAAATGTCTTTGTCATGTCATAACAGACAAATAGCAGAGATTGGTTTGCAACACTTTGTTTAATCATATGAATCCAAAATTCTTCTCATTGATTTGAGCAACAGTACATGTGTGTTTTAAGCTCGGATGCAGAGCAGGACTCTTAGAAGTTCACGTTAATGCCTGTAGCGCCACAGAACCCACATTCAACACACTCAGTAAATTCTGAGAAATGTCACGTCTTCAAATCTTAATTGAAACTACCATTTCCAAAACTGAGGAGCATGCTGTGTGTTAGAAGATAAAATAAAATGCAGGATTTGCTAGCCAGTGTTCAACACATAACATTGAAAATCTTGCTCTTTGGGCATACATATGTTTATGCATGCACGTGTGTGTACTTACGTGTATGTGTGTCTATGTATGTGTATGTAGCATGTGCTTTGTTACTTAAGGATGATGAGAATATGTTCAGGATCAATGACGCTGAACACTAACTTTCTTGTTCCAGAAAGCAAGTTTCACTTAGTTTATAATCACCCATGGAAAACATCTTATCCTTTGTTTATAATGTATGCTATTAAAGCTATTTGATTAGTTGTTTGTCAAAAGCCAGGGCTGGTTAATTCAAATACTGGGGAGGCCTTCAGTTAAGGTGCTACATTTTAGGATGAACAATGTATTTTAATGCCATATTTGAAGATCATTGAAAGCTCATTTCAGCAAACTATTGGCTTAATAATAGGCTCTAAAATATGCTTATAGTCTGAGGTTAACATTTCTGGGTGGCAGATTATCCATCCTTAGAGGCATATCTATGCTTTGATTGCACTTACACTGTTTTTTTTTTTAGTTGCACGTTCAACAACTTGTTGCTAATTGTGTTGAAGCAGCTGCTTGTTGTCAATTACGAGTTGTAAAAAGCATTTGCTTGTTCAAAATTAGATTTTATCCACCATTTTCATTAATATATGCAACATTATAAGTATTAAAATATGACCAAAAGCTTATATGGGAAAAAGTCCTGACTTTCAGGTTGGTAATTGAATTCCTTCTGAAGAAAGGTCCAAAAATTTACAAAAAATCCCCAACATTCTGCATTTAAAAAAGCAACAAAAAAACCCCTACAAAATCATGCATGCCTTTTCCAATAATTTACGTTACGTTCTGGCTTTGCTAGGCCATTTGGGATACTTCAGAACTTTCTTCTGCAGTTTTATTAAGCTAGGTAAGGGAGCTCTTGGTAAAAGTCAAATTCAATCTAGAAAAACACTATCTCCCCTGGAAAAAAAAAAGTTGTTATTTATTCTGCCCACAGTCCATGACCCAGCACATTTTAATATCTGTCATTTGGCTAGGTAGGATTCTGATATTCACATTATCTTTTAATTATTTTATAAATCAAAATGAATAAACAATCAGTCAGAAGAAAATACATAAAAGCATAAAAGGATGTGTGGCCATGTTACAGGCTTCATCTGATCTAACTAATTTATGGCAACTCCCTCAGCTAATAAGAATCACATGGTATAAATGGGAAATGAGACTCTACTGGTATTGAGAACAGAGAGGTAATTTCTTTCCATCTTTCATAACTTCTAGTCAAGACTGCATATAGTTTTTTGTCACAGATCATTAAAAAGCTTGTTTTTCATCTTAGAATTAATTTTCTAATCCATTCAAGCAAAACTGAAAGTCAGCACTCTAAAAACAGTAAAAACCCTGAAAGCTTATTTACTGATAAGTACTTACAAATTGGTGACCTGCTTACCTCCTGGGAACACAAATGCTAGTGCAAACTGCACAAAATCTTGTCACGGGCTTCCTCATGAAACTGTGCTTGTGATGGATAGTGTTATGCCTTTTTTTCTGCATTTCCTCCTGCCACTATGTTCGTACATTTGAAGATTTATTAGAAAGCTATACATATAAAGCAGTGCTGTGAAATGCTTACTTTAGACTTGATTTTTAGTGTACTTAATTCTGGAGAAAAATGTATGTTGAATCTTTAATAAAAAGGCCTTTAAGTAACTGAAACGAAATAAAAATAAATGCCAAGAGGAATTATTTATTGCACGATGATGTATCCTGTATGAAAGCCCTTCTACTAAAAAGTTACAAAATAACCTCTCAGTTACAGCACTCATAACCATATTTACAAAGGCAATCAGCACTGCCTCATGCATAGACTTAAGCACTCCCTGTGAAGTAGTGCCTAATTACATTTTCATAGCTATCATTAGGCATCTTTTGGCTTATACTGTCATATGCAGTAAATGCTTCAATATTTAGGTTCCTATCTGCAAAGATATTTAGGTGTCTAGTTCTCTTTTCTAATTTGTATGAATTAGGGACCATTAGGGAACTTTTCCCAAAGCCGAAGTGTTTGAAATTTTCTCTCTCACAAAGCCTTTTGTGGACCAAACCAGATCATCACAATGATCTGAATTCAGCATGGCTGTACCTACAATGCAGACTTCAATGGAGTAGTCTATTTAACATTTTTAAAATAGTCTTCACCAAATCCTTACACTTTTTTATTAGTATTATAATCCATTACAAATAATCTAATATAAATATACCTAAACTTGAACAACACTGCCCATCAAGAATCAAAGAAAGATTTAAGTCATGCATGAAGTGTCTGATTTCCAGAGCGCCCTCAGCAATACCCAAAATAAAGTGTCACCAAACTCAATGAATGTTTTCTTCTTCCATATTCCAGTCTCCTCAATAGTGTTGTAGTAGTTGGTTGTGACACCAAGCAGTGCTTTTTATCTTCTTTTTTTGGTTTGTCTTGGCTTTGGTTGTTTTCAGGTTTTTTTCCCCCTTTTTTGTGTTTTTTAACCCCTTCCTACAGTAAATATTCCTAATTCACCTTAAAATTTACAACAGCAGTCTTACAGGTCTGAATATGAACTGTATTTGATCTCGGTTTAAACCTGTCCTTCATTGTTGTTTGGGCACATCTGCTGGGGCTACAGTTTACAAAGTTACAGTTAAGCAATAGATCATTATGTGTGGCATAAGCACAGGTTATGGTTTGTTCTTCATGCATAGAAGAATGTTTTTTCTTCAGTCAAGAAATACCAGAGCAGGAAGTCTTGAGGCATTGCACAAAAACACAAGGGGAAGAAAGGAAAAGGGAAAATAAAAATGTATGCATGTGGATGATGAATGGAGTTCCTGATCTGATTATCCTTCACAAGTTCAAGTTTCACTCTCCATTTTCTTAGTCTTGCGTTGGTGTAAATGCACCTGTTTAACTTCAGGAATGTGTGTAGAGAAAGAAAAAACACGCAGATACTATTCTTGTAATAACTTCAGTAGTTAATTTATGTAACAAACATTTGGACACGGATGAAAATGCAAAGTCTTGATCTGAGTATTGTACAGCTGAAACAGAAAATTCACAAACATTCATCAAAACGTTCCTCCACTGTGTTAAATATCGTACCAGTTTCTAGATAAACTGGTAAAAAGGTGCAAAAAACCCCCAGTGTTCAAACACTTCTTCACCATGTCCTTGCTGGTAAAACTGGAGTTGGTTTACTTTTATAAGGACTAGTGCCTAAGAAGGAAAATGTCATTCTAAGGAGCAATACTAATGAACTTCATCCTTTGATGAAATTGTTGTTAAAGAAGCACAAGGATTGTAGTGGAGAAACACTTTTTGGATAAGCTGAATGGTCTGCAGCTTCATAATGGACACATGTATGGTATTTTATTAAATGGTTAAAGCTCTGGAAAGGAGAAGGGTTAGAGGACCTGCCCTTGTCTAATTTTCCATTGTTCTTAAAATTGTAGTTGCCAGTTCAGGTTAGCATGAATTTATAGAGAGGCCTTTTTAACGTGAGGTTAATTAGCAAGGTTTTTCAAACACTTTCAGATCTCTGGTACAAACCTAGCCTAGCTCAGCAACAGCTGAGAATCATTTCCAGAACATTATTGTTCACTTGTCTGTGTGAAATTAGTGTGCAGCTGCAATTCAATTTGAGCAAGTTGTGTTTGCGTGTTACTAAGCCACAGTATAAATGGGAACTAATTGACTCTCATATTGGTTCTCCCAGTTAATCCAAGGGCCCCTTGTATCTGTGGAGGCTAAATGACTGCCTCTTTTAAGACTAGTCTTGGAGCAAGGGTCCACTTGGGGTTTTTGCAATCAAGTGCTTCTCTGTGGAGAAAGTCTTCCTGGACTGATTGTCAGGGATTTTCTGCAAGCACTAAATTCCAAATATATGCAACAAAATCCTATTTTTGAATGACATTTTGTCAAGGGCTTTTTAATTATTGGCATCCTCAAGTGTATCTATAGATTGACCTGTCAACTGTGAAGCAACCACTCTGATAAATCATTGTGATTGTAGAGGGATTTCCACCAAAATGTTTAAAATAATTGTGTTTAGATTGAAGGGCTAATGACTAAAAACAACTGGGGAAGTTAGAAGCATTTGAATCTTTCCTCTCCACAGAAACGAAGGAAAAACACAGTAAGAGGTCATTCTTTTAGTGTGAAATTCTTCAATAACCTGCAGAGTTAAAAGGAAGCTTTTAATCAGATCTGTTCATGATTAAAATATATTAACAAGCTTGGCCAACTTATATATTAACTCAATAATGTATTTTTCTGCTCCTAACACTATAGACAGTATTTTACACTTTCAAATACTTGCAAAAAAGGTATGTGCCTGGTGCATTGAATCCAATTTCTTATATTTGAAATATTAAAGGAAACCCAGGTATAGTTGTATCTCTGCAAAGCACTAATGTAATCCGCCGGCAAACTCAATGTGCGCAGTCAGAAATCACTTTACATATGAATCACTCAGCACGGCCATGGTCTTTTAATACTTCAGGACAAGCCTAATTTTATATACTCGGTTGACTATTCTTACACATCTCAGGGCGCAGCAAGAGCAGGGTGACTCCCCTGGGGCCTGGGCTGGGGCTGCAGTGCTCCCCATGGGGGTGACTGGACAGGGTCTGGCAGCCCAGGCTCATCCCATCACCCCACCAGAGCAGGGCAGACAGGGGCACCGAGGCACCCTCAGCCCTGGGCACCTCCTGGGATGTGGATGGCTGAGGCTGGGATATGGGCTCATGGGTGACCCTGGCTCAGCAGGGCCCATGGCCAGGCAGGGCACAGCTGTGGGGAGATGGAGGCCAGTCCTGCTGTGGCATTTCTGGGGCAGAGGGCCTGATGTGGGGTCCTGGGCCATGGGCAAGTGAGGAGGCTGTGGGGCTGGGCAGGGGCAGTAAGGGCTGGAGGTGTCCTCGGGACCCTGACAGCATGTGAATGGCAGAATGTGTTAAAAGGTTTTTGGATTAAACTGCTACATGCATTGTGTTGTATAGTTACAGACAATGTTGCAGAAAAAATCTTAACACTGTTGTCTCGCAGGCCAAACCAAGGGACAGAGAATCTGAAATGTATAACCAGCATTGGCCTATACCAAGCCTTCTCCTGCCCTTTCCAAGCTGTTATGCTTGTGTGGCTCACCGTCCTGACTGACTTTGCCGTACTGTCATGCCCCAATCAACTGTCCTGATTTTGCAAAGGCAAGCCACCTGTGTCCAAGCAAAGTACACTGTACAGCTCCACGGAGAGTGACAGCCACGTTCACAGAGCTCAAGGGCTGTGTTTCACAGGGACTGTAAAATCTCTTGCTGTCATTCTGTCAGAAAGGTCTTGCCATGCCCAGAAAGAAGCTTCTTCCTTTCCAGGAAACTCCTGTTTTCCCCCATATTTTTCAATGGGCTGTGAAAGAAAGACTGATGTGGGTTGTAAGTGCATTTCTCTGATGATGGAGTCAGGGTGCATCATACCCTGGAGGTTGATGCCTAGACTGCAAAAGATCTAACAAAACAGTGTTGATACGGCATACACAAGGAGCAGCTTGTTCAATGTGATCATCTTTTTGGAGCTAGCACTACAAATAAGTATCTCTGTTGCACCAGAAGGCTTCGAGCTAAAATCACGTAAGGCTGCAAGTCTGCTGCCAGATGCATAATGCACATGTGAGCGTAAGCAGACAGTCAAAGAAAGAGCAATGAGCAACTGGGAAAATGTGTAACTGATCTTCCCTCATGCATACATCAATTTATTTTTCAAATGGAAAGTAAAACAAAATCGTTTATTTCCACCTATTTATTGTCCTGCTACAATGAGGTGAACACAGAACACATGCATATTCAGGAGTAGAATGACTTCACAATACATATATATGCTGGTATTTTTCTTCGTTCTTGCCATTTATTTTTGTTGGAACTTCTGAAGTTGTCATGACTCTGGAAACTGAAATGGCTTTGAATATACTCTTTCTGTTTTATATGGAAAAGATTGTTGCTAAACCACCATTGTCCAAGGTTAGTTCTTTACGAGGTCTGTTGAGGATATTGGAAATAACAGTCCCTGACATCTATTTTGTAATGCAATATTATTCTTCAATATATGGATGTTTTTCTTTTTGGATGTTAATAAAAAGTGTAAAACAGAGGCACTGACACTGCATGTGTAACTAAGAAGAGGTGGCAGGCAAGTATCACCTGGGCAGCATCCAGCAGTTTTACTTCCCTCCCACTGCCTGGCAGGACGTTAACCTGGGTATGTAGCTGTACGTTGGACCTGTTAATCTTTTATGTGTTGCATAGTTCAGCCTGTCAGCTACAACTCATGTGTTTCATCATTATGGCTGAAAGAAAAAGTAAATGCCCATATCATAGGCATGGGATTGATTAAAATGAAATCACTAATAGGAATACATCACCTTTTCCAATGGTAAGTTACACCGTTTAAGTACAGTTGGGCCAGAGGGGATAGATTAAATCCAGCAACCAATTCAAGCATTAGAACAATTGCAAGAGTTCTTTCAACTTGTTACTACCATTCCTTCAGCTCTACAGTGTTTTATTTTTCATCCAATATTCCCTTTTCTATCAACTGTTACATTACAATAGTTTTATGTATTTCTGGTGAGGAAATTGGCAGCTGGGTTCTCACTGTGCAAATATGTTTATGCCTGGAGTCAACATTAGAAGATGCAGAGTCCAACTCTATTTTCTGGACTAATCAAAAGAGTGGAGTGCTGACGGGAAGATCGGCTGAAGAGGAGTAAAAACCACACTGAGCAGGGTTTACAGTAAACTCCATATTCATGAGGTGACTACCTCCCTGCTATGTCTCTGCTCACTTCTACCTCTGGCTCTGAATGTCCTTGAAATTAGCACTGATATTAAATAATTGTGTTGTTTGATTTCCTTCACCCATTTGAGTGAAGCTGCAAAAACCCCACAGGATTAATACTTACTACTAATAGTCATCGTACATATAAACTAGTTGCCATAAAAATAATAGAAATGCCTAAATTAAGTATGTGAAAAAACCAAATCCTTGTAGGATCCACTCCAGAGTAATGACAAAACAAACCAAAACAAAAGACACACACACCAAAAAAAAAGGAAAACAAACTCTACCACAAATCCACAAATCCATTTAAATATTACTTTATTGATTTATTTGAATTATAAAGTAAAATACTCATTAGATCTGATGAGAAATTCTAAAATTTTACTGGTTTTATCCAGTTGTTAAAAAATGCAACTATTTCATGCTGTGGAAAGCTTAAAATGTGTTGGTATGAAAGCATTGTAGTGACATTGCCAAAATGTTTTTCTTAGCTACCATTCAGATATATTTCATAGTGACAAAACATTACAATATAATATACCAAAAGAAACATTTTAGCAATACCAGAATGAAATATTTTGACATTTTTGGGATGAAAAGAGAAAGTTTAAAATGAGAAAGTCAGAAATAATTGTTCTGAAACTCATAGGATCCTAAAATCTCCTCTCACAAAGCATTTCCATTTACACAAAACAATATTTTCAGTCATAAAATTGTTCTCTTGACATGGTTTCATGGTTTGTTTTCTTTCTTTTCATATTTGTGTTGTTTGTTGTCTTTTTTTCAACCAGTCTTAGGAATTACTTACTTATTTTTCAAAATATAATGAAAACCATACATGTGGCTCTGAAAGTAACACAGCTTTGAAGTTAATGTGAATGTCTCTTTCCAAGTAATACAAATAAAAGCATACAATTATCCATCTCTCTGTGCTGCATGCTTTCACAGGCTTGCGCTTTGCTCATTTTATGACCCATATTCTCTCTACTTCAATGTCCATAAGCTTAACCACAGCCAAACAAATGGCAGTGACAGATGCCACCCCACAGACCACTTGCTTTGCTATGTCAGGGTGGGTACCAAGCACCTTTGTCTCAGCACCCAGCACGCAGTGCCTCAGTGCCCCACGCACCTCCCCAGAACCACCTCAGTGAGGAGGGAGCCATATGCAGACCCACCAGACAGAAGGGCAAAGGAGTTTAGAGTCTCCATATTACTATTTCAAGATGACTCACAAAATGACCCTATCTGCACAAGAAGACCTCAGGGATATAGGGGTCCATTTAGACAATCAATGTCTGGAATGTCATTTCTGTTCATAATGCAAGATTAAGCTTTCAACCCTGGTTTCTGATAGAGAAAAAATCAACCAAAGGGAAAAAAAAAAACTTCACTTTTTTATATTTGGTTTGATCTATTTTTGGAAACATAAATGTTTTTAAATGTATCCATCTAACAAGTCAATAAATGTCATCATGCTTGACAATAATTAAAACAAACTAGCAAACATACTTCCCCCAGGAAAAGAACAGGAAATACAACAGAATATAAGAAGACAAAAGTGAAGATTAGGAAATGAAACATTTTTGTGCAAACCATAGAGATGTGGCTGTCTCAAATAATTAAACGTGTGTCCGGGTCCATGAAATTAAAAGAATTAGTATGAAAAGCAGGTATTTCACAGGTGGATTTTGCAGATGGGTTCAACGTAGCAATGTAAATTTGTAGAAATAGAGGATCTGTCCCAATGTCAGAAAACTAAGCAGGTTCTTAAATCTTTATAATATTGAAATTCAAGGTTGCAACACCATGAATGCACCTTGTTATGTCCTTCCCTATTCCCTATGAAAGGAAGGATCAAAGCCATCTAGAACAGCGGAAACAAAAACTGACATGTTATTCTAATCAGAAATGTGTTCCATACTGCTATTCATCTGGGCAGTCTTTATTCACACAACTTCCAACACTGAGTTGACTGCACCTTCTGCCAGGGTAGGGATGTGCACAGGCTGTGATGCAAAGCTAGAGCAGGATGGAGCTCTCAGCTCTCAAGTCAGCTTTCAGTGACCACATCTGCCTGGACTCAAAGGAGAAACTGATGCAGGGGTGAAGTGACTTTCACTTCATGCTTGTGTCCAACTGATGTTCGTGCTTTGACATTTAAATTCTAGCAACGTTATCCTAACATGAGTAAATGTTTTATTTCAGCTTCATAAGAGAAAATAATTTTAATCAAATTATGATGAAAGAGCAAAACCGAAATAATGTTAATTTTTGAGGAATGAAGTGCATTGGAAATGTTTTTAACTTATCAGTCTCAGATTTTCTTTATTCTGAAGCATTTTGCTCAATAGCTAAAATAATTAAGAACAGACTTATTGTTTCCTGTCCTCCATGCCAGAATAAGAATTGTTGCTGCAAGGTGCCTTTTTTCATTATCAAAATAAAAGCAATGCAAACAACATTTACAAAAAAAAAAAAAAAAAAAAGACAGTACCTCAATAACAGGTTTGTCAGTTTACACATGAATTAATCCAGAAGGTAGATATTCCGTATGGAGAAAGTCGATATTTCTCCATATGTAGATCTGGCTTAAAACTATCCATACATTTCCCAGCCCTGGAACAGTGCCAAAGAAGCCAGTTTGCCTGCATTTTTCAACTCAGATCTTTTAGTACTAGCACAGTGCTACAGCACATTGACCCTTCTGGACTATCTCAGTGAATTACCATGCAGAAAAGTTAGGGTTCTTTTTTGACATTTTTTTATATCATAGCCATGTGACATTAACAGCTATTAACAAGAGGTATCAGAATAGGTTATGTAGGCAAAGTACTTTTTAAATGCAACCCTTTATTCTTACAGTCTGATTTTTCCTCCAGTCCTGCAGTAAATCTTGAATAGGTGGAGACAGCTGGCCAGGTGTAATCAATAGGATGGAAGGGAAGACAGAGCTGCACCAAATACAGCTTCTTAGGTCCTTTGCTATTTTTGGTTGCCCTCATTAGAATTTCTGCTTTATGCATTAAGGCTCTGCTTCAACAAAGCGTTCAAGGCCATGGTAACAAGAAACACACATTTCAATGAATAAATTGTATTATAGTTAAATATGTGCTTTACTGTTTTCCTGAATGGGTGTTTTAGCACTTTATTTTTCTAATTAAAAGAAAAAAAATGTAAGAGATGAAAATGCATTCATGTAATTCCACAATTATGTTGCACAACTCAGACAGTGAAGCTAATTTAATCTTATCTAGCATGCTAAATAACTTGCAGAAGTTCTTACTGACCTAGTCAGTATATCTTCAGATTTGAGAGGAACGCTTATTATAGAAGTGCAAACCTCATTACTAATGAATAAACATTTCATTTATATCATTTACCTTAAATTCATATAATTATTTCTCAGTAGTGTCTATTCATATATCAAATTTAAAGTTCAGCTGGTTTAGAATTAGAAACAGAAAGGGGAAAAGAGAAAGGGAGAGTACACATTTTTGTACTCCATTCAAATATAAATTGAGGACTTCGTTTCCAGTTTAGATGAAAACCATTTGCACTGACATAAACCATGGCATGTTTAATACCATAGTGAATTTCAAAACCAGCTTAAAAGAGAGCATTTACAGGTATTTTCTGGTGAGATTTATATTGTAGGTTTAAATGAAGAGCATTTAATATTGTTGCTGGGGACAAACAGTGCATTCTTTCACTTCCTTTAAGGCTCAGAGCTTACCTTTCCACATCAGAGAGTTACAAAGTGGCATTGCTAAACTGAAAAAGAGAGCTTGACTTCAGCTTCTTGTAAGTGAAAAATTAATAGTAGTAATAAGAACACAGGAACAGTCCTAGTGGTTCGGAACTTCATATAACTTTGCAGCATCCTCCGGCAATGACCACCAATTAATTTTTAGGCGGGACTCTAACAGGGCAAACACACAGCAGTCTTCCTTCTCATACCAGTCCAATAATGCCTGGCTTGTGAACATGCAAAGGCAGAGTTCAGGTTCTAGTTTTAAAATTTTTGTGATACCAGGAACCTGTTTAATCTCATTTTGAAGCTAATAGTATAGGTCTCAGCAGCTTCATGTGACAATGAACTCCTTAGCTTCATCTGTGTATCCTCATCTCTTTGTTGGTCTGCAACTTTTCACCCGAATTCCCTAAATTCTTGAATTATGAGAAACAACAATCAGTTCCCTTTCTAACTTCTCAGTTTCACTCATGATTTTATAGTTCTGTCAAAAGCTCCAGGCAGTGTCTCTTCTCAGGATTGAAGAGGCCTTGTCTGTCTACTCCTTTCTCTGGGAGTTGTTCCGTAATTTTTTCATCATTGTTGCTCTTGTCTGTAATATTTCCTGTTACGTCCTTGCAGTGGCAGGGAAACAGAATTGCCAACAATACTCAAGATCCATGTGTTTGAAGTGCAATTATACTTTTCAGCTTTGTTCTCTATTTTTTCCCCAGTAATTCCTAAACATCCCATTTTCTCAGTTGACCATTGTTGGCTCCTGAACTAACGTTTTCCCCAGTACAGTTACAAGACCTCTGAAATGGATAGTTTAGAACACCTCACTGAAAATGTAAAATTACCTTTTACCTGACTATCATCCATTTTTACTTTGTCTACGCTTAGTCATCTATATTACTGAGTTTTAACATACCCAATAACAGTACTGAGAGTTTATTGAGAGTTGTATTAACAACTTTTGCAGCCCTGTATGCCCCCAATACCTTCAACAAACTTTGCCATTTCACTCTCCAGATAATTTAAGTATGCATGTAACAATACAGGGCCTAGCATGAATCTTTATGGACTGCAAGAGTGATTTCCTTGTATTGACAAAATGGGCTATTTATTGCTACACTTTCTTTCCTTCTTTTTTTTTTTTTTTTTTTTTGAGTACTTATTTGCTAATGAGAGACTCTTATAAAAAAAATATTGGATTTCTTTGATGGGCTGGTGAAAGCTTTTTGAAACGTAAGTATACAATAGCAACTGATTATTGATTCTTTAAAGGATGAGCAAGACCAAACTCTCTCAAAATTCACTTGATTTTTCTCAGTGATATACTTATCCATGTACTTACTGACTGTATTCTACATTATATATTGCTCTAATTTGTCTGATCAGTAGTCCCCAAATCACCATGGGAACCTTTTCTAAAATTTAATGTAGTATTTTCTGCCTTTTCCTTTGGTACTCGTTTGGTAGCCATTTTAAGAGAAAGGTGAGAAACCACTGTTAGCATGTTGCTATTTTAAAATGTCCAAGACCATTTAGAACTCTGATAACTCATTAGTATGATGTTAGCTTTTCCTGCTTTTATCCTGTTAGACAGATCCTCCAAAATGTTTCCCATAAAGTTTCTATCATGTTCTCTTCAGAGAATGTAATGAATGTAATGAACTGATTTTACTTCACATAGCTTTTACACAGCTTCATTCACCAGGAGCACTCAAGATACTTCTCAAAAGAAATAAGTACAATCCCTATTATACAGAAGAAGAAAAAAACCAGCATTGACAGATGAAGGGCTAGATTTAATAAAGGACTGACAGCAGGACCAGGTGCATAAATACCCTGTCTCCTCTGTGGTGGTTTAGCGCAAGCCAGCTTTGATATGAAGATCTCGTAACTGTTTAGGATGTCGAGCCTGAGTTGATGCACACCCCGTCAGTGGGGATAGGAACTGTCTCCTGACTCCCTGTCTCAATATCCTGATTGCTAGGTTATACTGCCCCAAATCTAAGCCTATCTTAAAAAGTCCTTTTACAGTAATAAAAAAAAAAAAAAACCAAACCCACAACCAAACATAATCAAGATTTACTTGAAGTTGCCCCAGATTAAAAAGGATAGCTGGAGAAATAGTCCAAGATATGAGAAATTCTATTGTTCCACAAATAGTTATAACCCCAAATTGGTCCATGCATAACATGAGATTTAAATGACTTTCATGACTCCTGAAATAATTCCTCAACTCACATCACAAGTGAACACACAGGCGAGAGCTGTAAAAGAGCATCTTTTGTTATAAATTCCTGATGGCTATACACTGTGCCGCAGCACTCTTCATGTGTGTATACTAACTGACAAACACACACCCCAACGTAAATTAATGCTCCTTTGTCTTGTATAAATAGGCTCCAGTAATTCTGTAGCTGGAAAGTAAGAAAAACAGGAGAGGCTAAACAGGATTAGCAGAATATCAAAGCATCCTCTTCAATTATGTGCTATAATATGTTCCTTTCTTTTTGTCTCCAAGTAACTTTTTTTCCCATTCATGCCTGATTGATCACATAAGGACAGGGCTGGGAGCTAGTACAGTCTATTTGTTATCCTGAAGGTTATTATAGTGGGTGTTCTTATTAATCAGACTTTTAACAGGAGAGAGAGGAGATTATCCACTGCCATTCAGAAAACTAGTGCTTGAAGGAACCACCTAGGCAAGTACAACTCACATCAGCAAGTCAGCTAATCTAATTGATAATAGCCCTATTAATTTGGAGTTGAATATTAACAGCCTGCAGCACTGGATCATCTTCATACTAGTCTCATTACACCCTCATTTATTTGGGAGGGTAACAAGTGCATAGTATTAATAACAGAATTAAATGGAAGTATGTAAATTGGAAAGTGGTATTTATTATTAAGTGTTTACATGAAAGAAGTAACTATTTTCATTCCAGTATCATTTTACAAAGACTGCTTATGAGCACCTGAAGAAGTTACATGAATACAAGTTAATGATTTAGCAGTTAAAATTCAGGATCATCATTTACCTCAAAAGTAGGGAAGTAGAAATATGAATTGTGTTTCTTTTGTCAGCTGCAAAGGAGCCCCTGTGAGTCTTGCTAAAACCACTACAGTTACACATGGCTTCTCTGAACAATGGCTGGGTCATTGTGAACATCCTGTGTAGATTGTGGCAGAGGCAGCAGGATGCAAGCAATTTTCAGGGATGTTGAATTTCTTAGTCTCCACGGTCTTAGGCAAGGGAAAGTTTCTAGGACATTTTGCACAGCTAACCTCTCTAGAAGTGCTCGGAGTAAAACTTCAGGCACTTACCAAATTTTACAGCTGAAAACTGAAGAGCTCTTGGCCCTCTGCTGCTGAAGCAGTTCCTGTAGATTACTGTCATGGACCTTGGTGTAAAAATTCATTCTGTATTGCACTTCAGGCATGGCTCTGTAAGATTTTTCCTTTGGAGTCATAGACAATGCTCTGCTATAGTTTATTTTCTATATAACATGTTAATAAAAATGCTATACAAGCCAGTTGTATCCAATATATAAAGAAAGTAAATGTATAGTGATGCTCATCCGCGCTGCTTTATTGAACAGGTATCAGCCATAGGTGTGGTCCATAATATTTTTTCTTTCAGTATCGGAAAACTTTTGGTGAAGGGAGCTCAGAGTGATCTATCTGTCTGTCTGTCTCTCTGTCTATCTATGTATGTATCATCTATCTATCTGTTGGCTTCATGCTTCTGGTATGTTGTGTCCGGAGTAGTTTTTACACATTTTCAAACAGATGGGTCTGATTTGGCACAGCTGGGTTTATCCTGCTGATTGCATAGCTTGGAATAATCCTGACTGGGTTAGGATAAAATGAGTCATAGCTTCCAAAAATCATTTGTCTCTGTTGTAAAACTAAAAGACAGTTGGTCCTGTTTGTCAGTTTCTGCTCAAAAGAGACATTTCCTTTGAAGAAGCAAAACTGCTGTGGATAAAAACAAGAGTGTCCATTTCACTCATTTGAAGGAGCTAGGTCTACATTTTAGTAAATGGGAAATCTTCTCTAGTCCCATAAAAATAAAAGAGTTGTCTTCCAGTGATCCTTAGGGTGCACTGTGTAAGTAGTCAAGCGCCAGAGAATAAACACTGAAAAAGAAATAGATAAAAGGTAAAGTTTTTACAGTAAAACCAGGATTTGGCAAAAATACCTTCTTTTTCTTCATATACTAAAGTGTACAGTAACAGAGGAAACAAACACCTTCTGTGTTTCTAGACTTACACATATGAGTTCTTATACTTCGTGCAAGACTTACTTGATTCCTTCCTGCTCCTACTGGGTTATGTCTGCTCCCAGATTTGTACCTTGCAGTGACAGATGAAACCTGAAAAGAAACCAAGTCCAGGTGGACCAGCCAGAGAGAGCCAGCCTGTGCTTAGGACTTGTCACGAGTGGAGTTATAGGAGGAGATACCCATGGAATAAATTCTGCTCCCTGCTGTTTCTTCACAGGGGGAGTGAGGCTCCCAGTTAAGACTAATCTGAAAGGAAAAAGCACCTACACAGATTGCCATTGCCAGGAAGCTCGAGATCTACAGAAGATACTACTTGTAATACAAGGTTCTGCTTCTCAGTCCAAAATAAATTTTGCGGTACTTCCTGCAGTTGGATTTGTTCAATCTTTCTCCCAAATACAGCTGTATTTCTGTCATCTCCTTATGAATAAGATTACAATTTTACAAAAACAAAACATTCTGGTAATGATTTGTTACCAGCTTTTATCGCAAATAACAAATGACCACTCCTAGGATTCCCCTCTTCTACTCTGAAGAGATTGGCAACCTATGTCTTTTTCATGTGTGGCCCTAACAGAGACCAATGTGCCTTTTATGCATATCATCCTGAAATCTTTGTGCATTAATATAATACTGCCTTCGAGACAGATTCTGCTTTGCCCTGTACTTTTTTGAGTGTAATTGCTGTGCATTGCTCTGTTTTTTATATACCAGTAAATTCTTCCTCAGATCATCATGTTTGGTTGCTTTAAAACATAAACAAACAATGCCCCTTTGCATATTTTGGGTAAGGTAATAAAGGAGCTGATTGCTGAAACGAAGATCTATTACTTGATCAAGGAATCTAAAGAAACCAGGATTCCATATTCATAAATTCATTATTTTTTCTGCTGTAGCATGTCAGCATCTGCACATCAAAAGCTGAACCAGGCTTACCAAAGGAAAGGAAAGAGCCTCCTGATATGTTTATACAACAAATCCATTGCTGTCTTGATTAAAAGGCTTAATTTAAGCTTCTATCTTAAAGTTCCTGGTAAATAATACTGGTCTAGATCATTCCACTGTGTAAAGCATGATAAAAATTGTACAACAAAAAAAAAAAAAAAAACAAAAAAAAAAAGGAAGAAATTCTATGGTTTTCTGAAACTAATGGTATTTTTGGTTTTTTGCCTCTGTTGATCTTCTTTCCCCATTAAACTAGTGCTTCCCATCCTGTACTCAAGTATCTGCATTCATACATGACCTTGTAGTCTATGTGAGGTTTGGGGCACCCTTAAATGCATCTTGGCAGGGGAACAAGAATCTCCCCCAGTGAACCCCTGGGGCATTCGCAGGCCCAGTATTTAATCTCTAATCCGTGCTATTCTGGAGCTGTAATGTTAAGGTCATTTAAAACTCTAGTTGTTTATAATGGTCTTGGCCACATCAGACATATTAAAAAAATACTTAAGACCTTAACCATACGACTTTTTCCAGATAATATTAGAATAATTAGCAGTCGAGAAAAAAAGAGATTTAATGCTCTGAAATCCACATGAAATTACACACCCTTGCTCTCACATGAAACTCTGTTTACCTGGGATGCAAAATGTGTAAGAGAAAAGCTACAGAACTTTTCTTACATATATCTCTTCGGGCTGATGTGGGCTGTTACTTTGATTTATTTGTTATTTGTTGTTCACTGACAGGATGTTTGACTATTTGCAAACAAGATGGATGATATTACCACTGTGTGACCTTGCAGCCTACTTACTAATGAGTTAACACGAGGAAGCAGGGACACCAGAAAAATGACGTGCTTGCAGACTTGGGATACTACTGAATTATTTGTGTTACTGCTCGAAGAGGCATAGGTGGTAGTTTCCCCATTAGTACCAATCAGTTTCAAATTAGTTCCAGTTAGTAGCTCAGCTAAAGTGGAGGTGGTGGTGTCAAACTGCTAAAACTTCTCTCAAAATTACTTCCTGGGGCAAGCTCCCACCTGAGAAGGAATTACATTTTTCAAAGCTTTTCTATCGGTAAGTCAAGAAACAACTGCTAAGCTAACTGGCATGTTAACTCAGTTATATCATAAACTAGCTTCATTTTTATTTTATCATATAATTTCAGCTGATTTTCTGTAGGATGTAAATGCAGGCAACTTATCAGAATGCAGGCCTCCGTTTCTTGCTTCTAGAAAAAAAGCCCAAAGCAGTAATCACTTTCCCTGAAACAGATCTGTAATGCTTAAATAAGACAGAGTTGAAATTAGTAAGGCTCTGAAAGAAGTACTAGTTGTGGTGGATGGTATGAAGAGACAAAGATGTCAAAGATGAAATATCTCGATATACTTTGTTATTAATTGTTTCACATTTTCTTATAGTACAGCAGACTGATGACTGTTTGTAAGGTCTTACATATGAACATATTACTAAATGGTAAGAAGCTACTCAATAAATGTAAAATGTATACATGAATATAAAATAGTTTAAAATAGCATTTTTATATGATTTGGTGTGCAATTGACCAATGAAACCATGGTCACTCTGTTTCTTGCTGACCTTACAAAAGCAAACCTATTAGTTCTCTTTCAGTGTATAAAAAAATAGCTAAGTAAAATAAGATCTTTCTACAGTGATAGTTATATTCACTTCCTGACAGAATAATACAAGGTACAGTTCAATCTTTCTTTGCACTGATGTAGCCTACTGAAACTAATGATAGTGTTAGTGAGCAATTGAGGTCAAAATGTGATCAAAGGATAACAACACCCCCACACCCTGTTCCACTGTAAGCATATTTCTGAGGTACTGTTTTTTCCTATTTAAAGTTGAACATAGTTTCTTCCATTGCAAGTATGCTGCAGAGATGGGAACAAATACAGTTATGATTTGGTATTGTTTTGATGTTTTTTCGCCCCTAT
>NW_009924098.1:17825-25891 GCF_000696875.1 Nestor notabilis | reverse complement strand
AGGGAAAGATTGCTGTATACAACATCTTCATAACATTCCTTAAAGGGTTTCTTTTTCCAACAAACTGATCCTTCAGGTTACCATTTTGATTGAAGAAAAATTTGTCTGGAGCCAGAGCATTAAATTCCATGTGTGATGGGCCAAGACATTCAATCTGGAAGCTTGATGGTCCAATGCTGGTTTATGCAATAATTACCTCTTAATATTAAATTCAGCTGATAGCATCCTGTGCTATCAATATAAAACAGATATTTATAGTTTCAGACTTTTTACTAGTTTAATCAAATTAAAAAGTAAAAGATGTTGTTAGATGAAGGCAATGGCATGCATAGTGGAGCACCTTAATCTGTGTACAAACTTGTGTGTTTCTAGTTAATCAATTACACAGTACTTCTTCCTTTTTTTTTCTCTGACTGTTAATGACTGCCATATTAAATAAAATCTTAAATAGCTTGCTAGGACGCTCACTGGTCTCTAGCAGGCAGACTGAGTGTCTGCCAGCTCCTTTGCTATTGCATCTTAAGGTCTTTAACTGTCTGAACAGCTGGATGATTGCATATAGCACTGGCAAGCAGCCACTACCCCCTCTAAACCCCAATTAAAGCTGCTGTCAGAGCTAAGAAAGCACAAGCTGCAGCTTTATTTTATGTAACGATCAATGACAGTAATTTTTTTAAATGATATGGCACTATAGTTTCATATAGGGCTCGCCAAATATTCTTCTCTTTGCAACTGGTTAATGATCTGCCAACAATCCTCCCCAACACCTTTGCCACTTGATATTATTTGCCAGATAATTTACATGAGTACTTTTCAGTCTATACGGCTGTGTGTAACAGTTTTTTGCAGTAATCGATGTTTGAAATTTCAGCTACATTTATTAGTTAGAATTGGAAACAGAGGCCACACGGTTGGTTTTTGTTTCTGGTAGGAAAAGTATAGCTCTTAGGAGAGAAAGAGGCATCTTTGGGAGATGATTCATCCACCCCTATATTAGTATGGGATGAATCACCCTGTGAAAGTGTCTATTGACTGTAGAAGGAGCCTGAATGATTGGCTAATCTATGCACCTAAATTTCAAACAGCTAATGTAAGGTGATTCCACTCTTAATATATACTTTTGACAATGATATACAACTGTTAATGGCAGAGCTGTCAATGGTTACCGCAGACAGACTTTTCCATAGCATACCACTGGACCAAGTCTGATTATCACTGAGCTAATTCCAAATTTGACTGAAAGAAGAAAACAACAGTCTTAAATCCTGTCTCAATCAATAAAAAAAAGATTTAAACCCACATCTAAATATGATGAACTGTGAATATGTATATATTCTTTTGCTTTATCTTTATAAGCTCTGCTTTCTTATCTGTCCTTGACACTGTATGACTCATATTCTAACCCAAGTTAAAGTTTTATTCAGCAGAAAAAATGCTACAGTCTGCAGTGTCATTCTTCTTTTATATACATAATACTATGTATGCCTCTATGTCCAAATCACTTCCTTCAGCTCCTTGTGCTGGCAAATTTTAATATTAAAGGACCTTCATATTGAAAAATCCAAAGGGTCTTTCTTTTACCTAAGCAATTAAGTTTACATCCTTCAAAAGAACCCTATTCTAATAAACCAGAGATTAGTTGTTACAGAATACATTTTTCTCTTTATTTTCTGAACAGATAGAAGTAACTACTTATTCACACAATTTAAAATCCTTCCTACTGCTTTTTATGGGAGCACACACACACTGTGACACACTGCTTATCAGAAGGTGTTTAAAAACTTCAACTTCATTGCTTTCTAGTAGTTCCATGAAAAAGCTACAGCATACATAACTTTTGCACTGTGGTCATATAATGTACTTGTCCATATTAGGATCTGCCATTTTGAGCCTCTTCTAATTCAACGTAAGCAGTATCAAGCAAATGGTAATGGAAACTCTTTTCTATAAAGTTACCAGTGTGACATCACAACCTATTTGAGTGTGTCATTGGCTGGGTCAAAAGACAATAGTAGCCATTTTGTGAGAATTCCAATATCCCAGGGTAACAAGGAATTACCTCCATATGTTTTTGAGGGGCACTATATATTTAAACATATATCATAAAAAGCAAGGAGATGATACATAAATTTGCAATTTTGCCTCATGGTATTACATCTTTTTTGTCTCAATAAGCATTGGGGTAAGCATATAAACATTTTCTGGAAAAAGAAAAAAAAGCCATGCCTCATATCTGGGGAGGGACACATATCAGGCACACTGTTTCTACATGTCAATAGTGGGTCAGTCTGATGCACTGAATGCTGCTTTTTTAACTCTTGAAGAGACCTCATTTTGATTGTCTGCTGTACTTGTTCAGGAAAAGCTCCCCTAATGGTTCCCAGTGCCAAACTAGCCTTTATATTATTTTTATTTTCCTGTCTGTCTGGTATGGTACTTATTATCATCTGCTATATCCCATATAGTTGTCAGTATCTTATGAGGATGATAGAGTTGCTTGCCTTTTCAAAAATTTTCTTTGCATGCTTTTATTAAGAAACTTTCCCTATAAATAAATAATACTTCAGTCTTTTGAGATTACTTATAAATCCGTCCTATAACAAAGAATTTTCTTATAATTAACTCTATGACCAAAACTTCTCCTAAAAATACTTCAAAGGAATTTTCAATGTTTCATGTGTGATGAGAGAATGAACCTTTGGAAGCGAAAAGTTTAACCAAGATCATGTTATCTGTTTTTGAATATTAACATATTGTAAGATACTTAAAAAATGACAATGATGAATGGAAACATGAAAGCAAAACTCTGTCATGTGAATAGACTTTAATGAAGCATCTTTCATATTAAAAAAATAGTTTGAGCTATCAGCAAGGAAGAGGAAAGCTCACTTTGAAAGACAAAAAAGAAGTTTTGTCTTTCAAAATGTCCTTAAATGCTAAATTGGAATAAAAAAAATCCAGTGTTAAAGGATTCCTATGATAACATTAAAAAAAAAAATATATAGTATTAAAACTTTTCATTACTTTTGTTATGCATTTATATAAATATACAGTTCTATTTTATTCCATATTATCTGTATAAATACTATATAATGACATATAATAAAATAAGGGTATAATTTAGTTCATTAGATGATGACACTAGCAGATTCAAGCAGAGATTATCAATCTGTTTCCACGCCAAAACACACTTACTTTGTGTCTGTTTAGCATTCATATTGCTTCTATTCAAAGTAGCATTTCCCAAGCCAGGATCTTCTTGGATAGAAATGTGGGAAGGGAATTCCACAAGAACAAACCTTTACAGCAGATTTGTATTGCTCTTATTTCAATTCAGTCTAAAACCATTGTCATGAGAAACAGAAGGGGTAATTTAGACCTTCATCACCAGGTAAAAATGAGAAGTTGAGAAAATGAGAGACAATATGAAACAATTATACAAGTTCTTTCAAACCTCAGGAGAGGAACACATTTTGGACAAACGTTTCAGGAGCGGGTATGGGATGTTAAGCTGAAATGCTTTCTGTTAACCATCTCTAATTTGATTTCCTACCTTGCATTGGGATCCAGGAAGTATGCTCTCCAGCATGAGTCATTTTGTCACATTCCAAATCTGAAATGAATAAAGCTATTAACATTTGTGTTGTGCTGTAGTTTTGCCATATCTTGAAAATGTATATTTTTTTAATCTGTTGTCATTGTCAGGAGTAACAGCTGACAATGTAAGAATATGTGCCCATTACCAATTTAGAGAAAAATGGCAGTACTCTTTACTCGCTTGAGAAAAAGGGCTCATTCTAGTTTAGGATTTGATAAAATGTAATTTAACTAGAGCAGGAGCTCAGAAAGAGTGCCTTATTATTGAGTGCTGCAGTGGAGATGTGTTGCCTATGTTAACAGAGCCATTCCATAAAGATTTGTGAATGAAACTTACTTTATGGATTTTGGCTGAATCTGAGCATCAGAATCTTTCATGAGTTTTTGGATCCAACTCATGGGAAAGCCTGCTCCAGGAAGACATTTCAACTGATGTGATAAAAATATGAACTAAGCTAGCCTGACTTCTCAGAAGAAATTATCTTGGAAGGATGCATTCTTAGAAGTGGAAAACTACGTGAAAAGACAAAAACAATCTCTGTCCTTTATGATTGAAACCAACCTGCCCAAATATTCCATATATCTATATATAAAAATACATGTATATTCAATTAACTTTTTAGTATTAATACTTTAAATGACATTATCATGAAGCTATGAATAATATTAGAAAGCTTGATGCTTTTAAGATATCAGCTCAAGCATACTCCTATATCTGCCTGAGAACTCCTGCCATAAGCCTCCCCCTCAAAAAAAAAAACCCTAAACAAAAAAACCCAACAACAACAAACAACAACAACAACAGAAAAAAACCGAACCCACAAACCAACCAACCAAAAAAAAAAAAAAAAACCCACCAAAAAGTGTTAGTTAAACGAAGTACTTAAAAATTAGCCACTTGTATCTGCAGTTTTTGATTACAAAATCCTCAAATTGTAACATTGGAGACCTGCGTATGGATGCTGGCAGACATGATTGGGGTTGGCATATTCGTAACTGTCAACTGTTTTTAACCTATTTCCACGTGTACCTTAAGATAGGCAATTGCACTGATATAGTAGTGAGTGTACCTTAACTGAATCCAAAAGTCTTTATGCCTTCTAGACCGAGGCATCATAGATAGCGGTTTTGTTTCCATTACAAAAGAGAAATTTGCACAATTGTATTTCCTAGCCAGTTAGAGTATTCCTTTGTTTCAAGCTTTCATTTCTGACGAAGGACTGACTCAGTGTGTGTATCTTTTTTTGTGTATCTTGTGTGTATCACAGAAAGGTGATGTGTTTTACATGGTCAAATGCTAACGTCAGGTCTGTTTTTATCCTTGGATGAGGAAATTGCCTAAACTAAATGCAACCTTAACTAAGTGTTAAGAATCCAAAGCCATTGTCTAACTGGAGAATGATTTGCACAAGAAAGTGAAAGTAATGTCACTCTTCACAACATTCTGAAGTCAAATAGCTTATACAACCTCTAGGTATTTCACAGACAAGTTGAATACAATTTTTGCTTTCAGATCAAAAAAGATGTGGAACAACCTGTTGAGATAAGATAGGACATGTTTTGTCAATGCTAATGGAGTAATTGATGGGTTTTTTTAGAAACTGAGGCAAGTTTTGCAGGATTTCTTAATAACACCAACATATAAGGTTGTATAAAAGAAGAGGTGAAGGTTTTGAGCTGTAGTTAAGAGCTTGGTGACCAGAAGGTTTGCTAGAAGAAGAAAGAATGATTCCTTTGGGTAGAAAATAAGTTCAGTTTTACCACAGAATCATAGAATCAGCTAAGTTGGAAAAGACCTTTAAGATCATCAAGTCCAACCGTTATCTCAGGACAGCCAAGTCCATCACCCGTGTTAGGACTGAGATGAATTCTGAATCTGTAGGAGAAATTCCAGGGCGGGTGTGAGATATCTATAGTTAATGAATTCTACTGACAGACGGGAACTGGTGCTGGTATTCTCCCAGGGATACCACTCAATATTATGCCTGGTAGTCAGTCCCACTATAAATAAAAACACAACTCACAGCTGTTCTGCCAGTTAGGTGATTTGCCTAGTCTCCCTCCTATACGTGTCATGCTGAATGACCTCCTCATCCAAACTAACACGGTGGGGTCTTTCCATCACTGCCAATATCTCTCAGGTGGTCTCTCTGTTCCCAGAAGTCTACCACAGGAAGTGTGTTACTAAGACAGATTAAGCTCTTATAACCTTTACCTTACTGTTACCAAACTGTAAATCTCTAGACCTAACCCCTTTATTTCTTAAACTGTCCCCTGAAGTCTGCTAGATAGAGAACTTCACAAAATGCAAAGCTATGGATGAAATCCCTCCTGGGGATTTTTGTGATCTGTTGAAATTAAACATATGTAGGGGACAGATGGTAAATATAAACCTATAAAACAGTTTGAAGAAGAAAAAGTGGTCTATTCATTCAGCAAAGATAGAAAAGTTAAAGAATTTTGCTGCATGGAAGCATTATCTACCATGAATGGTTAGGGTGCAGATATGCACAACTAAAAGCGATAGATGAGACCCAGCTACAAAATAATTGTCAGGTTATATGTGTCCCTAGAATCCTTGTATGGGTTTGACAATATTGAATCTATCTCAATTTATTATTAAATGATGAGAAGAGAAAGCATAAACACTCACACATAGTCTTTTTGAACAAAAGCTATTCTTATTACCAGTGTCTATGAACTCATTGCTTTAATAGAAGTTGTAATATACTTAAACTCCATCACAAGTGTTTAATTCAGAAACAGTTTTCTTCGTTCATTTAAAACCTCACATTTTCTGTACATGCAGGGTGTAGTTTACCTACCTTATCAATCCTACAGTGAAAATAGAAACGGCAAACAGCTATCTGACTTGTAAGGCCACAACTGGATTTTTATTTCTCCCAGACCTACAGCTACCAATCACCAAGTGCAGTTAAACAAATGCTACTGAATACCAACTGGTATTAACTAGATAGAACAGGGAAGCTGTAGATACGTGGCAAGGCTGTATTAGTTCCTTTATCCCAATTAATACTGTAGTCATTGAATATTCATTAAGTAGGTCTGTATAATATTTCTAGGTTTTTCAATTTGGAGGTTTTTTTAAATGATTCATATGTGCGATTGGAAGTATCCCAGTTTTTACTTGAAAACAAAAACAACTGCCCCCTTTCCCGACACTTTCTGACATTTGTAAGGCAATGGTATTTTACCTTTTATCTGGTTTTGAAACACAGATATAAACTGCATCATTCAATTAATGAAAAAATCTGGCCATTGATGAAGATATTATTTTTTCTAGCTTAAATATGAATTCCTTTTTTTCTGATGCAGCTCGTTTCTAAAATGCTGTGCCTTTTCATGTGCTTTCTTACAAGTGCTTCCTAGTACTGCTAGAGCTGAAGAAACCCTCATTCTTGGGGTACTGAACTGGCAGGAATCATAATGCCTGTTAAAGTCACTTGCAAGACTGCAATTTTTAATTTTTATGTCTGTTTGACTTAACATGTTAGACCAGGAGAAGGATCCAAGTCAAGCTAAATGACTGCATTACTGGTAAATGGCAGCGGTAGAGCCAAGGCAGCCTGGATCTCTTTAGAAACATTATAATATTTCCTGGCACTAAGATGCGATGGGTATTCAAAGATATGGCATGAGTAGAAAGCTTTCTAAGATTTAAATGTGTGTGTCTCATCCTGCAGGGAGTGAACTCTTCTGTGGTAAATGAAAGCCCATTGGCAGAGAACTGGCACTGTAGTCTGCTACACCTTGGCCAATAAAATCTCTTCTCAGGACAGTCTCCTAGACAGCCACCCCCATCACAGAAATCAGTGACTTACTTATTTCTCCCAGTTATAAATTTTCAATGTTAAGAGTTGCAACTACTTTTTTAGTGGAAACAGTCATGCCGTTATGAACAGTTTCGATATGTATTTGACATCTATAGCCTGAATCCATAAATTCAACAGAGTTAAATTTAACAGAGTTAAATTTATGAATTCTTTGTTATTTAACAGCTGTGCAATGGTTCTCTCAAGCTCCTTTAAGTGAAATCACATCCATTTGTCAGAAGTGGGACTGAGTAAATTAAAAGAGAAATACTAACAGTTAGCAGCTGAGACCAAAAAAGCCTCAGTCTTTCTTGTGCCCTTCTCATGACGTATACCAAAGTCATGTTTTGTTATACTCTAAAACTGCTTCAGCTTCGCCTTTCTGTATCCATGACCTAGAGACAATGGAAGTGAGCATCTTGACCTTTCCATGTTTAAAATTCTTTGCACATGCTAGAAAATAACAATTTTCCTCCCTGGTTAGTGAACAACGGGGCAGAAAATCTGAGAAACTGTGAGCATTTTGACTAACAGAAGTAACATAAATATATATATATATATTAAAAAAACCAAAACAAAACAACAAAAAAAAACAAAACAAAACAAACCCCCCCAAAAAGCTAGAAAAAGAGAATG
>NW_009924098.1:0-17729 GCF_000696875.1 Nestor notabilis | reverse complement strand
CAACAAAACAAAACAAAACAAAACAAACCCCCCCAAAAAGCTAGGAAAAGAGAATGTAGTTTCCATACTTTTTGCAGCTGAATTTTGATCCAGTTTATCCAATCCTTTAAAAAACCACCTTGGTTTGGATCATTATCTACTTGGGAGAATGCCATAAAAATATACCACTAGTTGACATACAGAAGGGAAAATACTACAAATTATAAACTGATCACAGCTGGACAATATCCTGGTGGGAGCAATTATTTCAGCATTATGAGAGGCAGGAGATTACAAACCCTGAATAAAGAAAAGCAATGACCTTTCTTCACTAGAAAAGTCTTGGTCTGTCATTCTTGCTGAGAAATGGATGGTAGCACAGATTGATATATCAAGCTCCAAACACCATAATTAATGTGAATGACACTTCTTTAGACTGCAGGGAACCAGCTACTGTTAAAGGTGTTTTGTCCTTAGGAGATGGTAACTGTGATTGGGGCTTTGAATGAACACTTTGCTCAAGGCATCCAACATCACCTTGATAAGTACAATTCCCTCACCATACAGCCTTTCACACAACTTCTTTTATGCTTTTGATCATAGCCATCAGAGACTAGTAGTGGTGCGGAGGAGGATGTATCATATTAACTCAGGAGCTCATCATCTAATATCTCCCAATATGCATTTAAATGGCTTCCTTACCTTTAGCAACAAAGATTTCTATTGTGAGTACTTTTTCTTGTTTATTTTGTAAATGATTAAGGAGGATAAATAATAGACACCATATAAAAATCCAAGCATTACTGCATACAGCACTGTCATTTTCTGTAGTATGTGCTTCCATTGATTAATAAGTATCTCAGATTGCCTCTGTAGATGTATTCCAGCAAAATTAAGAAGCGATCTGGATAGTTAGGCTATTTGCATTGCTTCTCTTTTTTTCATAAACTGTTCTGTGGCATAGCTTGAATAAGAGCTAATTCACTTCTAGTCCATTACATAAAATTAATATAAACCTATGGAAACACTCATGAAAATTCTAGTTTAATGGTGGAAAAAATCTCAAACCTTAATCAAGAGGAAAAATTACTCTCCGATTTGTAGATATCGGAAAATCTCAAATATCTCTTATCTTAAGCAATATTTGGTACATAACATGCAGTACTCGCAAGGCCTGCCAGATAACAAATTTGGACCCTCGGTAACAGCCCAATCCACCTGCTTTTTGTCATTGCGTGGAAGGATAAATGCCAAAATACAGTATGTCTGAATGCTCCTTGGACAGCCATCCATACCAAAAATCACCTGTTTTGATATAGAAAATGATTTCCAGGCTAGAAATGCACTATAATCCAGATATAGATCAACATGAAGTACTTCCAAATATTTTCAGAAGCTGGAAAAGTTAGTCATGCTGGAGAAAGATACTACTTGTTTTGTGTGTGTGTGCAATGAACTAGTGAAATGAGCAAGGAATCAGGTGTAAGAGTTGATTTATAAGCCTTTTAACCCTGAGTAGTTTTGAAGCAAAGGTTCCTGTGCCTCAGGAAAAAGTATTAAACATCAGCCTCAAGGTAGATGTTACCTGGTAGTGCTGCTCAAACTGCATGGTCTGCATAGTCCAGTAGTGAGTCATGAAATGAAAAGTGGAGTATGCATTATGTGTATGGAATATGTCTGAGACTGCTATAGGATTTTCATATTTTCAAATATAAACCCCGTGCTGCTGTATGCCACCTTTCTCAGTTTTTTGACTGTGGCTGCCACCAAAGCTGATGTTTTAGTGGAAATTTTTAGCAATTTTATACCTTTAGTTCCCACTTCCATTTCCAACCTTTCCTTATTACAGTCTGCTTATAGTCAGTTCTCAGGAAGCAGTAGATCAAAGCTGCCAGTGTAAACTGCAAGGAAAGGAGCTAGGGTGGAAAGGGATTTCCTGCATTTCATTCTCAAGTAAACATTAAGAATATGGGAAATACAGGAAAAAGAAATCGCCAAATTCTTTTAACACAGGGCATGGCATTTGATGCTGAGAGGTGGAAAATCCATTTCATAGTACATTAGCAACCTCCAGCCAGATAATTCCTCCTTCTAGGATAGTCTGAGTTGTTTACGCAGTATCAAAAGCTTTCATATTCTGGGTCATACAATTTGAAATTTCAGCTCTCCAGTGAGATTCAGGCTTCTTCTTACTCGTTTGCCTCCTGTTCCATGAAGCCTGTGTCCTGGGTTCAGCTGTAACAGTTATTTTTCTCCATCCTAGTAGCCAGTGTAGCACTGTGTTTTTGACTTTAGTCTGGAAACAGTGCTGGTAACACACCGATGTTTTAGCTGTTGCTAAATAGCTCTTACCCTGATCAAGGACATTTCAGTCTCTCATGCTCTGTCAGTGAGGAGGGGCACAAGAAGCTGAGAGGAAGCAGAGACAGGACACCTGACCCAAACTAGCCAAAGGGGTATTCCATACCACAGCACGTCTTGCCCAGTGACAGCAGATGGTGAGCAATTGCATTGTGCATCACGTGTATTTATTCGGGTTTTTTCCTTCCTTTTTTAGTTCTATATTCTCTCCCATTGTCATTCCCCTTACCATTATTATTACTGGTGGTAGCAGTAGTGGTTTCTACCATACCTTACTTACTGGTCTGTTCTTATCTCAACCCATGGGAGTCACATTCTTTTTATTCTCCTCCCCATCCCGCCGGGAGCAGGGGGGATAGAGGGAAGGAGCGAATGAGTGGCTGCATGGTTCTGAGTTACCGACTGGTCTTAAACCACAAATAAAAGTGTGCTGTGGTTTAACATTGCAATGAACAATGGTTCTTGCCATAGTAAATCCTGTAACATGCAACTCAGATCTGTGCTTACAACAATTTGAAGGTATTTCCATTACAATCTCCACCCCTGGTCTCTTTGGACCAGACCATGAGGGTTAACATTGCAATGAACTCCTCCCCTTGTGCCTTCTCCAGCTTGGACTTATGCACAGACTGCAGTCCCTTAGGGTTGCACCTGCTCCAAGAGGAGCCTTATCTATGAGCCACAGTTTCTTCCACTGCAGCACAGGCTTATCCACAGCCATAGTCAATTCAAGGTACACCTTCTCCAGCATGGCCCAAGGACTTACTCTTCAGATGCATACTTGCTGAAGCACAGACATAACCATGGCAACAGACACTGCAAGATATACCTGCTCTGGTGTGGACTTCAGCACAGACACAGATGATTTGGAGTGTCCTGCTCCTGTGTGGACTCATCCACAGGTCACAGTCCTTTCAACTCAGTTCACACTGGAGTTCCAGCCTGTCCAGTACAGCACCACAGCAGTAGCAGTGATGCCCTGGCCATCTGCCAGCCTAGGCGCATTGCCATTGCTATTATCAAAGCATTCTCAGGCACAGCAGAGTAAGATGATAAGCACTACAGCACTACAGCAAGCAGTGAAAGCAAAAAGCAGCCACTAACAAGCACTACACTCTAATATACAGTAAGGCATGCAAGCCCCATGGCAAGCACAGAAGCCTGTCAATTAATAGCTAAACAGCAATAATAGCTACAAATTTGATCTGGCACATTCCAATCAAATCTGTCATTATCTCAAACCCTTCAAGCCCTATGTTGGGTGCCAAAAAGGACTGTTATGATTTAACCCCAGCCAGCAACTAAGCCTCATGCAGGCACTCACTTATTTTCCCCCCGGTGAGATGGGGCAGAGAATCAGAAGAGTAAAAGTAAGAAAACTCACGGGTTGAAATAAGGACAGTTTAACACGTAAAGCAAAAGCTGGGCACACAAGCAAAGCAAAACAAGGAATTCATTCACTGCCTCACATCAGTAAGGCAGGTGTTCAGCTATCCTCAGGAAAGCAGGGCTCCATCACATGTAACAGTGACTTGGGAAGAGAAACACCATCACTCTGAGCATCCTCCCCTTCCTTCTTCTTCCCTCAGCTTTATATGCTGAGCATGATGCCATATGGTCTGGAATATCACTTGGTCAGCTGAGGTCAGCTGTTCCAGCTGTGCCCCCTCCCAACTTCTTGTTCCCCCTCCAGCCCACTCGCTGGTGGGGTGATGTGAGGACCAGAAAAGGCCTTGGCTCTGTGTAAGCACTGCCCAGTAATAACAAAAGCATCCCTTTGTTATCGATGCTTTTTCCAGCAGAAATCCAAAACATAGCCCCATACCAGCTACTGTGAAGAAAATTGACTCTATCACAGCAAAACCAGCACAGTGACAGCCTGAATTTCACTGAAATTCTGTCCTCCTGGCTCCTTCAAGGAACTTCAGTCAATTCATATGGGTGTTTAAGTCTTAGATGAGGAGCAGAGTAGTAGGTGCTTCTAGAATAGGAAACACCTCTTAGAAACCTTTGAAAAAGGACTGCCCCGTACCCTTTTACTTGCTGCTTTTTACTTGGAAGAGAGAGAAGCAGGATTATGTTTCCTAATGTTATCATACAAGCCGACAAGGTTAGTATATATTACTGACCATTGCCTCTTGCCCTACGGAACTGAACTTACTCTGTATCTAATGCCAAATGCAGCACTTACAGGGGTGGAGTTGGGGAAGGAAAACTGGTGAGGGAAGGAAAACCAGTGGAGGAAGGAGAACCAGTGGAGGAATGGTACTGGTAGAAGAAAGGACACAATAGCTTGGAGTAGTCTTTCCACTTTGTCTGCTCTAGTAGGGCTGCTGTTCATAGCTGAGGTGGTGAAAGAATATCTTTTCACTTTTTTTCTCAAGGGTAAAGAAAAAGAAATAAATAAGGAAGCTGCTGGGGCTGTTTTGTCTGACCTATTCTTTTTTATTCAGGGAGTCATTCCTCACTCTCCCTCCAGCCAAGAATGATGAAAGGAAGATACAGCTGGGACCATCCGTGCTTCTCTTCCATTCTGTGTTTTGGCATGGCAGAACCCTCTCTTGCTCTTAAACTAGGTTTCAGATTTTGGCAGTGCGATTACCGTCTCAATCCCTGAAGCCCAGAGCAAAATCTGCAATGACTTTCAACTTTGGCTCATGCTAAGCTTTGAAGGTGCCCTCAGCTAAACTCTTTCACAATACTGAGGGGATACGGTAATACTGGATACTCACTATTGAAGAAAGAAGGAGGCAAATTACTCAATATAAAAGGGGCAATGAAGATTGAAAACAAGTTCAACTCAACTCAGAGGAGAGAAATAAATTTCTAATTAAAGTGTACTGAATATCTCTGAGTACTCAGAGCTTCGTATTTGACTCTACTGACAGTCTGTAATGATTACTTTGGAAAGATTGGATTATTTCCCATGTTTACTAACAGGCTGATGCCTAAAACATACATTATTTCACTTAAGATAAGTACACTGGATCTCACTGGGCTTTTTTTTAGTAACTTTTTTGAATGACATCGATCTTATTCATGTTTACATCATGGAAATGTACTGAAACAAATTAAGACAATACCACTGACTGCAGGTAAACTAGCTTGTGTGCTCCATACTACCAAGTGTGGTAGGTGACTGGAGGTTTTGGAGGTGACTTAAATTTCTCACTTAATACTGTGAAAAAAGAAACCTTTGTTCTGCCACAGATATGACACTGGTTGTTTGGCTGCCTGACCAAATGTATTACAGTCTAGATTCTCTATAGTATCTTGTGTGTAATTGGATTTTCTTCTTCCTTTCTTCCTCTCCGCAAAGTTTGTAAAGAAGAAACTGGAAAGAGAAGCATGATTTTTTTAAACAATTATTTTAGTATTTTAATATATAACTATTATTTTATCTATTTTTATGTTTCTTGGGTTTACTGTACAGAAGATAGTGTATACATACACATTCTTTTCTGGATATCTGCTTCTCTTAGAAATCTCTTCATTGCTGAGTAGTCCACTGTATTTTCAATCCTGTGAAGGTAAATGTCTGGAAGAGACTGCATGTGCTTTTCCTTTTTCTTGGTGTGAAGACCAGCCACAGAGCTGCTTCATAATAACACACAGGGTGTCCTCTAAATCACCTACAGTAACCCAGCAAGTATTAAAAGCAACAAATTTTTCACTGACCTAATATTATCTTGTTTACAGAAATTCTTTATACTGGAAAACAGAGGCCAGATGGAATCTAATAGCAGAACAAGCTACTATAGAGCAGGGAAGCACTGAGTTTCCAGCTCTTCACTGGGTGAACTTGATTACCTATAAACTGTTCATGCCAGGCACAGCTGACACAAGACAATGCAACAAGAAGATAGGAGCTGAAGGAAGGAAATCACTGCCCTGAAGTTGTATGTATCCTAATGAGCATCTGTAATGACTTCAAGTTAACTTTGTCTGATGGGGTAGGTAAGTATCAATGGTAACATTATCTTAACATAGTTTTCATTATTTTCTGAGAGGCTCTTGCTTGCTTTCAACTTAGTAATGTGTCTGCTTGGATCTAAACTTCAGCGAGGAGCCTTAAATTTCTTTTGGGTAATCATGGGGAAGATATTATAGATGCAGTGGTAATATGTGTACACTTCAGCAGGTGAAGTACTGCTGAATTACTATTTAAACATTAGCTAAGCTCTTTCTCCATTTTTCAACCTAGACTACAGAATAGAGTTGAGGAACTCAATGGAAGGATCACTTTAGGGGTGAAAAGAGAGCAAGAGAGAGAGATTAGGTTGATAATGATTGTGGAAATGAACCTGAATAGTAGGATCCTCAAGTAGCACATATTGAAAATGCTGTAAATGGCAAATGAAACTAAAAGCAATGTCAGCGAGGAAAATGAGCAAAAAGGGAAGAGTTAAGAAGGGAGACAGGCTGCAGGAGCATGTATAAAAAGTGTTTCAAACCCATTGGTTGGTAAATTCACTCTCTATTGAGGATGGGTGGGTATGAAAATTACTAACGAAATTGCTGAAGGTTTTTTTTTTTCCTTTTTTCCATACTGTGTTGAATTACAGTCACAAAGACATTATTACCTTAGTTAATGTGAATAAACCATATTCCTTGCCTGTTGGTTCCACTGAAATCAGCAGGCATCCAAATCAAATAATAAAAAAAGGGATTAAAGATCTTCACTTGGAGTGTTGCTCACACGTCAGTGCTGGTTTTGTTATGTTTGTTTTTCTTTTAACAGTTATCCCAGGAAATAGAACCTCTTCCAGATGTCTCATTTTTTTCTTGTGTTCATGCTAATTGGACTACAATCCACACTGGAGAAATTTATTCATAAACCTTATCCAATATATGCACCTTTCTGTAGGTAAGACTTAGGTAAGGTCTGTCTTAGAAAATCAGACAGTTTATGGAAAGGATCTGAAAGATTTATGCAGAAATATTCTGCACAAGAGGGGTTTTTTTGCTTCTTTTTTTTTTTTTTTTAATTAGAAACTGCTGAGAAGATATAGCCCAGGGAAGTGGACAATATACTAAAAGAAAAGCCTGCCTACAGAAGTCAAGCCAATAATGTAAGAGATGGAAAGATTGCATATCTGATTTCTTACAGTCTTGAATTAGTCTCAATTAAGCTACTGTTGTGTGAAATCACCCTAATGGAACCTGTCTATACATCCTCCTGTTTTGCCTCATTTCCCCCTCTGAGGACTCTTTGGGAGAAGTCCTGTGTTTTCATTTTGTGCTTGTACAAGACTCACAAATTGGGTTTCACATCCTAAATGAGGACTCCTAGAGGATACTGCAAAACTGAATGAAAATTATCAGTGCTGCTGCTGCTGATGATAATAATAATGCTTTTAATAATGCTATTAATAAATGCTATTAATAATGCTATTAATAATGCTATTAATAAATGATCCAATATTAGAATTAAAAGAAAAATCAGGTTGCATTTTAAAAGTACAAAATACTAATTTCTTTTAGACCAGACTTTTAAGAAGACCATCATTTCTAAAGTAAAACAATAGAGAATAAGATTAGGTTAGACTGTATTATATGAGTACCTCCCCTGTTCTGGTATTCTAGAAACTTATAACTGCAAAAAACCCCCAACCAAGACAGTGCTCAAACAACAAACACATTTGAAACCTCTCTCACATAAACATGGTACATGTAAATATATACAATTTCTACAGAAGTCTCTCTATGATTTTATGCAATCAAGTTTGTGAACCAACTTTCAAGAGGTCTTGAGTATGCTCTTCTAAATAGAAACTACTGTGGCCAGGGACCCCTTAATTAACCAAACTTGGAATAGCTAAACTTATTTAAACAGTGCAACTTGATGCCTGAGAAATCATTTGTAAACTGTGTGGAAAGATTACAATCCAGTAACTGAAAAACAGGTAATTTCATAATGTGTACTGTAAAACCAAATCTCTGAGGCTTTTAAAAGTACTATATATTTAGAGATGATGAAGCTACAATCAGGTGACACTCTCTGAGGAATAAGGGTCTCCAGATTTTGAGTGTAAATCCAGACAGTATCAGGTCTAGGTTGTTTCAGGGGCTAAGACAAAATCCATTTTTCAAGTAAAAGATATTGTAGCATTTGTTTGTTTTCTGTGTGTCAGTCTTTTGATCTTCTTGTTAGTAGATAAATCTTTTGGTCAGTAGCATTGGCCCATGCATCACAGGAACACATTAACAGTAAACAGTACCTTCCAGCTCCTCAATCTGGGCACCAGTAAAGACAGATATATAGTAAAGGCAGACATAAAAAATTAAAGAAAGAGAGATGGCCAGTCCTTCTTATGACTGATGTTCTCTAGCTCCTGTTTGATTTCTCTACATGACCTGTTATCTCTCTCTTAAAGTTTCTATCCCTAGACCAAACAAAACCACAATTCATAAATTGTAGAAAAGACTGTATCTTAATTTTAGTTACCGAAAAGCCCACTTACATGTCTCAGGTCAGTTAAAAAGGATTTTTGAGGTCTATTTAATTTACTAAAGTTCTACACTTTTTAAAAAAAATCTTTTAAAATGTTTCACCAGATTCAGATACACTATGTATTTACAGTATGCAGCTTCTTATAAAGACTGACTTTTCTTGGTTTTCAACAAGTATTTGCTATTGCAATTTTGATTTTATTCACCATAATGCCTGGGTATCCTAATTACTCATAAACTTCAAAACTGATCATGCAGTTTCACTTTTCTTTTCTTTTCTGTTTTCATGTTCTTTTTCTACTTTCTTTTGAAGGCCAGAAACCCAGTCAGATGTCACAATATGCTGTCAGAATTGGCAGCAAAATAAGAAATTCCAGATCAAAGACTGGCACACTCAAGGCTAAATATAGTCCTGAGTAGAGCAGACGGCTGTAAATTCTAGGATGTCTGCTGATACAGTCACTGTGGTGGAACTGCCCTCCCAAACCGTAAGATTTCTAAAGACTCACGTTTGATTTACAAATATATTTCAGAGTTTTAATTACTGCAGATATTCCTGTCATCTTCCAACATTAGGGCATGAATATTTTTCTTTCATGATCTAACCTTGCATAACTCTGTATTAGACTGAGCTATGAGCAACACATTTCATTTACCCTCCAGTTTTTGTTTTAATCATGCAGGCTTGAGCAGGGCAGACTATCAAAACATTAGCTATTTCTTCCCTCATTTTATGTGTGAATAAACAAGATGATTAAAACTATTTCTGCTTTTTCTTACTTGCAACCATGTTGCAAGTCTCATTCTTGGTGAAAAGGTATAAGGGCTCTGTAAGCAGCAGATATTTATGTGCCTGGTTTCCCAAAGTGCTCTCTGTTTAAAGTCTGCTTAGTAACCCATACTGCTGTTTTTCCACTTGTCAGGAACATTAATATGTACACTCTCTTCTAACTGGCCACATATTCTCATAAAGCTTCTGGAACTTAATGTATCTAAGACATTACCAGATTTGGTAGGAATTGGCAACTGACTACCAAGACAAAGCTAACAAGTCATTGTGTAAGTTTCTTTCCTTGGGAAATATGTCAGCAAATACAAACGTATGTTGGCCTAAAGGTTAGGTGGCTCTCCCTTTTCATACGCCAAAGGTAAAAATACACATGTACTGTATGTATTGAATGTATATGTGGACACACATACAGAAAAAAAAAATTCTGCATACTGCCTTCCCTTACCTGGCAGACCTGGAGCTGCGCAGCCCAATCCTGTTCCATTTTGTACCCCATGACCTCAACCCTCCAGAGCTTACCATCAAAGGACCTCTGTCAGTAAGTAACAGGGCTTCACAGCTCAGACACAGTGACCACCTCAGGTTAACAGCCAACTAGTCTGCTTGGTTGCTAAGAAATTGATTATTCTTTTTATTCTCTTGAAAGACAGTGGGTAACCTTAGATTCAAGCCATTACATTATTTTTACTGTGTTTTCCTAAGTAAACAGAGACACAGTGCCTTTCCATTCGCTGATAGTGGCCTGCATAGTCCATCTCTGGAGTGGTATTGGCTCTCTCAACAGATTGTCAATCGCTATGAACATAAAGCTGAATTTAACTCCCATACTTGTAAGTTTTCCCCCTACTGTGCTCTGATTGCTTCAGCTTTTTGGCATAACTCTGCATGACCTGCCAGATGGCTTGCTCACAAAGGGAATTTCCTCTGTATCTTCAGACAGCTTCTGAGATTTTTCCAGTGACAACCCTCTTTTTGTTCTGGATATTTCTGGGCTCTTCCAGTTCACTTTCTATGTATGTGAAATACACTGCTAAAATGCATATCTCTTCCTCATTCTTCCTCCCCCCAAACAAAACAAAATGCAGTATTTTTACAGCATTTAGGTTATATAAGCAAATGCACAGTGCTCTCTTTAACAATCAGCCAATATGGGTTTCTTTTCCAAAGAATTACCCACACCCTCAAAAAAAAAAACCCAAACCAAAAAAACCATCACAGGTAATTTGCAGTGAACTCCAGTTATTTACATTGACAGTTAAGGGCTGAGAAAACTTTGGTTACCTCTAAACCTCGTTCTTCAGAGAGAATTGGAGCATTTTTCTAGCAAACTTTAAGAAATGCTTTAACTTCTGCCAGAATGTCTGCCTGTATTTCCTTAGAACTTACCTCTCTCTAAAGACTCTTTCACATTTACTTATCTTTGAAGAGTCCCACTGTCCTTTAGGTTGTGTAGATGTTCTTTGACAGCTGGAAAAGGATGCCTGTAGTTTCTTGTAAATAGTCTTCTGGGTCACAGGGAATACTAACAGTACACTGCCATGTATTTGGAATGAATTTCTCTTACAGTTGCTGTGCAATTTGGGGTTCATATGGATTTTGAAGGGTTTTTTTTCTTTCATATATAAGTATTTAATATAGCTTATGCATACTGATGTTCATCACAACCTTGTTTACTTTACAAAGCCTTTTTTTTGAACACTCACTTTTCAAATGTTCATACAAGATGAATGTGCAAGGGGGTGCAAGATATTAGAAACAACCTGAAAGTTGAAGTCAAGAAAAAATCCTCCTGAGCATCCTAAAATGTTAATGTTTCCATGGTTTAGTTCCTTAGTATTCCCAAACTTTCCTATTCCTTAGGTTTAATTCAAAGTTACACTCCTTTTCTTTTTTTTTTTTTTTTTTTTTGGTAGAAACTTTGGGAAGAGCCAAACTCAGTTTCTTCTGCTCGCTCTTCTGGCCAACCAGATGAAGAAATTTCCTTTCCTGAGAATTATGAGGGAAGCCCATTTCAGAAAATCTCTAAAAGACAGACCTGGAGTGCACTTCTTTGATATGCCTGTGAATTTGCTGGAGCCTAATGAGCTCTTCTAAAATTACAAATTTGTCAATGGATATATTCCAAGTGTACCATTATTTGCTTTCAAATTGCTCCTTTGCAATAGATCTCATCGATCTTTCAGAAAATTCACATTTGATTTTGTTAGGCACTTATTTTTTCTAGGAGAGATACATCATTAAATGATTGGGGGATGGGAGGGATTGAAAACATGATTAATACTAAGTTCTGCATCTCAACAGCACTGTCTGAATTGTCTCCATTTTAGGCAATAATAATAACAACAATTATTCTTTAACCACAAATCTAGTAACCAAAAATTGAATTGGAAATTACTCTTTAAAGAAAAGTAGTAATAATAATGTCTGCCAGTCATAAATGAGTCACTGGAAGTCAAAAAAGTCAGTGTGAGTTCTTAATCTTTAACTGTTAAGAGGCTACTATATGATTTCCTATAACATTCATTCACATATATTAATTTTTTGTTTTGCATTATGAAACCATCATTCTACCTAAAGAAACTCACCTTTCCAAAATGAATACTTAATGACGGGAAATGAATACTAATTCCCAAACTAAAATTACACCTCAGAGATTACAAATTACATGTTTGGGTATTCCATCTGAAAATGGTTGCTTCTTTGTCATCATTTTTCTCAGCCACCAAGAACTCAAGCAGATGTCATAGCAAAGATTTTTAAATCCAGACTGGTTTTACCTGCATGCTGCACACTTTGGTGTTCCCCTGTTTCAACTGTTGAGCTCCCAACCATTGAGCTTCTTGTTTCAAAAACATGGCTGGAGCACTCTCTGGAAAGCACAATAGCTTGAGACCTTCCTTGCTACAGGGAGTCCACTGGGAACATAAAACTTTTGCTCAAGGAACCATTAATGGTTTCACTGGGGTAAAAGATACCTTTTTTCTTTCCTCTCACATGGGAACAGAACTACTTCTTGGCCTTAACAAGGCCTGATGCATCTTTGGAATAACAACCAGGCTTTATTGCAATTTCCAGGCTGTATACCAGCCTTCAATGGCAAAAATTATAAATTTGGGATTAAATGGTCTAAGCAACCATCAGACAGCAAAAAAACTTACGATAATTGTGTCCACTCAATTTTGAATTTTGGTGTTTTTTTTTTGTTTGTTTGTTTTTTTGGGGTTTTTTTTTTGTTGTTGTTTTGTTGTTGGGTTTTTTTTTATTGTAGACTCTTCAATTTAGAAACTTTTTTTTCTTTCCAGAAAATGAAATGAGATGAGTAAATGCACCAAGAAGAAACAAAATTAGGAAAATGCTAGAAAGACACAGTGACAGAAGGAGCTACTGTTCTTTGTACCTGAAACGTGCGTCATGGAGATGTGCTCCCTCACCCATATGTGCAACTGTTCTTAACATAGGTACGGGTCATGTACACAAACACCCAAATACATATGCACACAAAATTGATTTACAATATTCATATTAAAGAAAAAAATATTCTTCCTGTCCACTTCTGAAAAGTCTACATTCCATCTCTTCAACATTGTGCCTTTAAACAAAGCAGGAAGGGGAAATAAATTCTGAGGTAGGGGTATAGGGTTTGAAATAAACAGGAGCACACAAAAATAATTACATCCACGTAAGCTTGGCAAACACATTTGCTTTTTCTGATCTAACAAAACTCTGCAGATTAAAATGTGATCCATCACAGAAGCACAGAAATAAATTATACATATGGCTGCTTTCTGTGTGCATATCCATATTTACATGCACAAAAGAACAGTCATCTGTTAACAAGAGGGCTTGTCATTTGCCATTAATCTATCTGAAAAGCTTGTATATTCCTACAACGAGAAGTGAAGCTTATCTTGTAAATTTGGGGACCAACAATACATGATCAAGTTCAGCTCAGAATCAGACATGAGCCTGTCCTGCCTAAGCTCCAGGCCAAGCAGAAGCTCAGTAAGTCAGTTGACTGCAGTCCCAACTTTGAAACAGTATGTTCTGCTTCTGAAACTTCGCAAGCTGCAAATGTTAACCTTGACTCCAGGCTTGTTTGAAGGATATGCAAGCTAACCTCCTGTCCTTCTACAAAAGACTTAGGAAGTGCTGTCAGGTTGCCTGGTCTAGACATGATGCTAACAGTTTTTTGGATCTGTCTCATTGAATCTGATTTAACACAAGATACCTTTTTTGAATTTAGTATGCCAAATAAAGTACATTAAGCAATAGCATCAGACTTGCCGTATGTCTTTGATAAGGATTATGTTTGTTCTTCTAATGGCATGACAGTTCTCAATAGGCATGCTGGGCTAATTCATCAAATGTGTCCTCCAGCTATGTCATAACCAAGTAGCAAGCTTGCAGAAGAATTTCTGTTATTAGTAATCCAGTGTATGACCTTGATTTTAGCTAGGACACTATTCCTTTACCATTACTATTGTGTGCAAGGTATTCCAGATAATCTCATTTAATTTTCTAGCCTTCTACATTCCCAATTCTTTTTCATTTTGCATCATTAGAATACTCCTTTAGTAAACATTAATTTTTTGTCTTTATCAATCAAAAGATTAAGTATGATCAGACCAGTAACTGCTACTTACAGAATTTCATCAGCGACCATCTTCCAGACTAATAGTTCTTTTTAACACAACCTTCAGTTTTCTGCTCTAGGTGTCATGAATAGTGTCTCAAACTCATTCAGTCAGAAATGAGACAAGATAAAGGCTTAAAAAAAAAAAAAATCTGTATTTTCCTATATTCTTTATTCAAATATGACATATCATAGCCTTACTCCTTGCAAAAATTCAGAAACCATTATTATTGCTTTTATAGTAATCAATCCCAGAAAGTGGCACTGAAAAAATGAGAGGCTTATTCATGGCAGGAACAAGGGCTAATAAAGTTTCCCCGTGTAGATCTGTTATTGTACTTTACCTTTAATCATGTCTTGTATTATTCCTCTTCCTGGCTTTAAACAAGTTCAGAGAGACAAATCACCACAGACCTATGTTTGAGGCCCTCTAACAGATTTTTCTTGTGCTTTAATGAAAATCTGGAGTTCAATCTTTAAAGAAAAAGTAATATATTAATCTATTTTGCCAGCAAGCCTTACTACATACCTAAACTTGTGTCTCTGTTGAATATGTTACTCAGAATCCACATAACTGATCTATGAACATATTTTACAGTTCAGTAGAGAAACATGACAACTAACCCAACTTACTACTTCTTTTGACTCACTTCATTGAACTTCTCTATAATCATCTACCACTGTACTGCAGCTTTAATTATTGTACATCTTTCTGCCTGCTATAGAAGAACTAGCTATAGTTTTCTAATTAAGACTGAATCAAGGATTTAGCCTCATTGTTATGTATGAAAAAGACAGCATGTGTGTTGCTGAGTGCAGAATGAATTTTCTGATCATTTGTATGTAAATCTGTTAATTAGTTTATGAGTAAAAATAACTAAAAATATTGCCTTCAAGAAATTTAACACCTGCTGTACTTTTTCCCTTTTTCAGCATCATAGGACAGATTCTTCAATACCTACTTCTTATTAAGTCCCACCAAAATCATACAGGAATTCTTTTTAAGTATTTTTTTTTCCTTCCCTTCCCTTCCCTCCCTGGAAATGTCCTGTTTGTGAGAGGTCAGCACTGCCTCAGTTTACCTGGCAGAGGACTTATTATCCACTTGCAAATGCAGAACATTGCATACAACAACTAAGAAAAAGCAAAACCTGACTGCGGACATTAACCGTTTAGTTTCAGAAACTTCTTGGGATGCCCAATGCAGAGGCCAGAGCAGAGAATGAGAACCTGAGGTCTCCTTCAGGGAGTGTGAAGATGAGGGGACAAGAGTATATGCAATGTACATCTTTGGGGGTGGGCATGGAAGGGGTACAAGAGGAACTGGAACTGTATGTAAAATGTGAAACAAATGTGTACAGCTCTGAGCTGCACAAAAAGAGCTGGCAGCCAGAGGAAGTTATAGATTTAGTTTAAGATGAAAGTCAGCTCTGTGTGATGAGGTGTAGGTGCTATCACCCCTTTCAGTGACCAGACAGCAGCTTAAAGCATCACTAACCAGAGTGCAGTGAGGGCCGGCAGTGGGGCAGGGACATCCTCCAGTGGCCCCATCCCACTGTGCCTTGGGATGGTGAGCAGAGATGGGCTGAGACCGGTGACCAAGGCCTGCCATAAAATCAGGACCACTAGGCACGGCTATGGGGATAGGATGGCTCTGAGTCTGGCATGGGTATCCCGCTGGCAGGCCCAGGGCAAGCCTGGGGCCTCCCTTGGCACTGCTCCCAGCCTGGGGCACAGGCTTCCCAATGCACTTCATCCCCACCCCGTGGCTTTCCCTACTTCCAGGCTCCAGCTCCTGGCAGTCCCATCTGAAAGCTGGCCCCGGGCAGGGGCTGCTAATCATGCCCAGCCCTGGCATGATTTCCTGCCTCTGCAAAAGAGTGCACAGATTTTGTTAGCACACGGGCGATTTTGGTCGCCAGGTACTTCAGCTGGCTTGATCGCCTCTATGGATGGGCGAGAGCCCCATGAAAGCATGTAATCAATAGTTAGCTGGGTGAGGAAAAACCAAATAACCAAAGAAAGTTTTGAAGAAAAGACTCTCAAGGTATTTACAGCTAAACAATATTGAGAGAGACCCACTGGGAAGCTAAATCTGCCAGTCAAACTAATTGGATTTAGCAGCAAATGATGGATTGAAAATGTATGAAAATAACCATCAGTGTGACTGAAAAATGAAATGCCAAGTAAATTTACAATAGCAGTTGTATCTAGTATATCAACCTCCTGTCTGCCTAACCTGTGTCAGAGAACATAAATCATAAATTTTGGGCTCTCCTGTCAAGATAGAAACATTATGAATAGTCTGCAGGTCCTGCTTGGAATAAATACTACTTCTGACATAGTTTTAGGTAAAAGCTGCAAAACTGTGTTTGAGAATTAGTTTTGTAGCCAATACTTGTGCTTGTCATAGAAAGCATATCACAAAAAATCATGTTAAAGTGCTCTGTCAATCAAATGACCTCTTTTTGTAGTATCTTCGGAATTTTTTGAGTTTCTGCTGTTCCTTCACCATACTGATACGTATTTTAATGCAGAGTAAAGGAATATCTTAGTATCATTATGAAGCTAATTTTATTTAAAAAACAGTAATTATAACTTTTGATGTGGCAATTATTATACATTTTTGCATTGAGTTTCTCACAAAGATTCATTAGACAAGCCCTAATTACTATGATCTCTTTTCATTTTCATTAGAAAATGGAAATGAGAAATATAATTGTTTCTTTAAAAGAAAAACTGTAGTTCAACAACTGTTGAAGAGTCAGTCTGAAAAAACCCTTTTGGTTCACTCTTTTTGTACAGAAGCCAGTAAGCTCTGATTTCTTAGTAAAAGTTTTGGATCAGTATAGGTATCGCAAGTCATTTTTCCTACACAGTGTTATTCTCAGTGTGCCTTCAGTATTAAGACTAATCTAGCTTTTAGATACTACTTTTTACATCAGCATTGAGTTTTTACAATACAAGAAAAAGACTCTCAAAATTTGACTTAAACTAGTGCAAGTAAATAGTTCAAGCAAAAATTCCAGGTATTTGCTAGCTCTGAAAATCCTAAGTTTCCATTAAGTTACGATCTCTTTTACATTGTTTTTCAAAACCTTCTGTAGTCCATTGCAAAAAAAACCTTTCCAAATGACTGGTAGAACCCAGAGCCGTACATACAACTCTCAAAATATTTCTGAGTAAAACATGCTGTTTCTTACCAATCATAAAATTGACTCATAGTTCTCTGAGAACCCAATGTGTTTTCATGAACGTGAAAATGCTTACATACACCTTAGCAAATCAAGGTTGCAGAACGGTTTTATTACTTTTTCATATTATCTTTGATAATACATTCAACTAGACATTGTTACATATAATTTACATATAAATAGTGATTTCTCACAGAAGAAAATCGTCTAGTCATTACTACTACATGGATGCCATATAGCAGACATATACCACTATGTGTACTATACGTGATTGGCCGAGGTGAGCAGCTCCAGAGAGGCGCCTTCAGCACCGGAGCGA
>NW_009924097.1:42877-50832 GCF_000696875.1 Nestor notabilis | reverse complement strand
AATTTAGAGACAAGGACGTCGTGTGGGACAGCATGTTGTTACAAAGGTGTTTGGGCATGCTTAACTTCAATGGCCTGAGAAGTTCTCTTGAGAGTAAGTTTGTATTTCTTTAAATTATATGTCTGTGCTGATACGAGGATCTTGTCAGGGGCCTGAATGACAAAAGAAGTTTATTTTTGCAGAAGAAATTATTTTTAAATGGTTTTTTCAGCATCCTTTACATACTAATATCATAATGCAATATCATCTAATTTATGGAAGCAAAGATTTTATTTTATGGTAAGCCTGCACGCTGCCTGTTATAATAGGATTTTAATTTAGATAGTTTGTCTACAAATGACCGGATGATGACAAAGATGATAATGCTGCTAATGGCAAAGAGGACAGTGATATGATAATTTCCACTGACCTTTACAGATGATAAGTAACAAAAAAAGGGCATTGTAAAATGTTATGCCTTCAACATCTTTATCTACAGCTGAAACCAAGCAAAAGAAGTATATTTTTTTTTTAATTATGCAAATACCAAAGTCTTTATACAAACATGTAGAAAGTTGATTTCATTAGCCCTTAATGAGGCCAGTTGGGCAATTTGAGGCTAACCAAGAAGGGAAATCTCTTCAAGCACATATTTTAATTGCATACTGGCTACTTACAAAGCCATCATTTGCAAAAATGCAAACCAGGTATCTTAGAAAAGGTCCCCCAGTTTTGCAGTTCATTTTTGTGCAGTCTTTTACTAGGCTTCTGGTACTCCAGAGATCTATCTCACTTCCCTTGGTAAAGAGAAGGTTTCTGCAGCTCTTTTCACCCTTGACTAGTTACATAACCTGAAGGAGGTGGGTAATGAATAACAAAGACAGTGATCATAACAAAGTCTGGTTTCCTTTCTAGTTGTTTCTGTATCACAATATATTCTTTGAGCATTGCATATCCATTCTCCCTAAGGGTTGACCTATACTAGTTCGTGACAAAAAATTTGCATGGAATGCACTATAATAATTTATGCAGTTGGTAAATGTTTTTGTTCAATTCTAACACATAGTAATAAGTTTAAGGATTTTTCCCCAATTAGAAGACAAACTTCAAAATAAAAATATTACTCTATTTTTATGGGGTTCTTCCAGACATCTAATTAGAAACTACTTATTGCCACTGAAGACCCTCAGAACTATAACCACAGTTGCTCTTAAACCACGTATGGATAAACATGGTTTCAAGGAGAGAGAGAGCAGAGAAAGAGAATAATTGGAATTCATGAAAATAGGACAGGTTGTTCACATTTGAAGGGAGCCAATTTTGTGGTGAAATACAGAACATGAGACAAGATTACTTTGCAGGAAGTTCTAATACTACATCAATCATTTCTGAAGAAGGTAACTCTGCTGGAAGTATCAAGTCCTCCACAACCATGCCTATCAAATGAACCACTTTAAAAATTAAGAGGAAAGATAAAAAAGGGAATGACATCTAAACCAATTACATAAATCCTTTTGAGAAGGAAACAAAATAAGAGAGTTTCTTCAGTGAACTGAGATACAGGTGAACTTACCACATATTGTTGGTTATTTTTAATAAGCTCCCCTGAAAGTTCTGCAAAGCAAGATAGTTTGACTGCAATCTACTAAATTTCAATTTATTAATAAAAGCCCATGCTCTTGTACTTGACAGCATTTCAGCTGTTTGACAGCTAGTTAAATAAAGTAAATGTTTAATTTATCAAACAGCAAATGCTTGCTATGTTATAGTTTATGTTGGTTTAGTATTGCCCTGATTTTTCACTATATGACATTCTCTCAAAGCTAAATATTTGAGATGTTTTCAAAACAGTTTCTCGCTGCTGCAAGAATTTATTATCCCATTATAAATGAATGCTCTAATTATGAATAGAGCTAACAAGCTCCTACTCATATTTACAGGGGCAAAACATGTATCACCCTGAACTAGCATTTTATTTATTTTAGGAGAAGAGAAATCAATGTATCTTACCTGGTTCGAGACGGAAATATTCCAGGGAAGTATGTCATCAGCACAGGCAAATCTGCTGACACAACTTCAGAGGGTGGGAGAGAAACAGAAGGAACTCTAAAGAGATGTTAAATAAATTAGACAGAAACACAGGAAAACCTCTTTCAGAAGACAAATTTCAAAGAAGTTCAAAGAGTTGATTTCTTAAGGTGCTGCAAAGGTCGTACAATATTGATACACTTTTTAGCTTTAAGACCAGTGAAGTGCTATTGCTGGCTAAATTCTGGTTAATCTAATGTATAAACCAATATAATTGCATATTTATAATGTTCTTAGTGATAAAAATAATACTATCAGTAGAGACAATAAATACTGTTGTCTTTACTCATGATAATCTATACTTTTTTATTTCTTTAAAAGGACTATTAAGAGCTACTTAAAATCCTTCAGATTCCTTTTTTTTTTTTCCAGTGGGGTTTGGAGTATGACACCAAGACTGTTGTATCAGAATTGAGTGATGTTTTAGAGAACTTTCCCAAAATAAAACCTAAGGACCCCAGGCATTACCATTTTATAGGACTTAGAGCAACATTGAGTAGGTTAGTAATTTCTCTATTGCTACTTCCTTGGTCTTGAGATTAGCAATGGACAATTCCTCCTCACACCTAACATGAGAAGATCCTGCTATCATTTCATCTGAAAGTCTGTTCTTCCTGCCTAATCTTTTCGTTCCACAGCCTTCCTGAAACAAGAGTTTCCCATTATGAATCACTCCAACTAATATTAGAAAACCTTTTCAGAAGGTACAGATGTATCAGGGGGGTTACTTTGTATAATTGAAAGAACTGCCTTTACCATTCCCAAAATGGGCTATTGCAGTTCAGTTGCATGTAGAGATAGAAGAGCATTTTCTTTCTTAGATACCTACTTTCAGACTGCTTCCAAGGCACAAGATTTTGGGGTTTGCCCTCTAAAAGCATATGCATCTGATGTATTTTTGGTTCTTTTCCCTTCCTAAGCTCTCTGAGCCCATTTCTCAGGATTTGATTCTGGGCAGGCACCAGAGCACCTACCTCTACCCTGCCTCCAAACTTGAACACCAGATTCAGAAGAACTTCTTCTAATCCAGCAAGACCACCTCCTCACACCTGTGCTTTGCTATATAAAAGCTGGGAGACTGGCCCTAGGTAGGTACACTCTTCTGCTAAGTGAAGTTAAGCAACTGGCTGGAAGTTTTCCCATTATGCAATAATCTCCTACTCTTTGGAGGATAATACAGTAATAATGTTGCCAGCAGCAAGAAAACTATACTAATCATTACATGTTTCTCTGGGTTTAGATTTCAGGGAAAAAAAATTCACAGAACCAGAAATCTCTTGGAGGGGTTATATGATAAGTAATGATGCCACTACCACATCAATGTCATTTTAAGGAATTTCTTAGCACATATTGTGAAATATAAAGAGTTTTCTTTCTGATTTCAGTGACTCTACCAAGCTTCTTTATAGCCTACAGGACTGGTGGTTTATTTCATTTTCTGGCTTTTGTCCATTTAACTTCATTAATCTTCCACCCAGGGCAAAAGTATGGATTCATGATTCTTACTTCCAAAAGCAAAACTACTGATTGACTTTCTCTAGATGGCATGGATTAAATCTTCTTAAACCCTTAAGGTTTAATATAAAAAACAGTAATGCTCTGAAATACTGAAATAGACTGTATAGATATAAAATCTGGGATCCATAGATATTTGCAAGTGTTGTCTAAGGCCTAACAAAGAGCCGTGGCCGAGTAAGGTAGAAAACCTTTTTCCTCTCATTCTCAGCCTCCTGTTGATGTGGCAGGTCTCTTTTGATTCAGATCTTGCACAGAATCTTACAGCCTGATCCAAACGTATCTGATGGAATTCCTTTATAAATTGTAATGGCTGTAGCAAAAGGAACACAGAAATAGTCCCTGAGGCTTACATTACCATGAGAGTGGTATAATAGTTATTCAGCTATGCAGCCCTCATTGATATTAATACAACTGGCATGGCTGAAAATCTGCATTTGACTTCATCATTTAATTGGATATCATTTCTCAGCGTTTATTCAGCTGGTAGACAGGCCGCTACTGACAGCAAATAGTGCAGTGGTAACAAAAAAAGAAAAGCTGACAAATTCACTCCCTTCTTAATGGGTTTTGATTGATGATACGGAAATGACTGTGTACAATGTCATCCTACTGAAAAGCAATTTCCAGCCTGTAAATTTAGCACCATACTGCTCAACAGCATCAGGGTGATCAGATCATGTTAATCATTAGCCAGGCCCTGATCTTTAAATCAAAGGTAGCTTTGGTACTGATTTGAATGGGACCATCAGAGTGGGTTGGGGTAAAAGATGTACATAGAAAAGCAAAAAAAGAAGTGTCTCACAAAAAGCTCTTCTGCATGTGCCAGTGACTGAATGATGCAGAGCTCAGTGATAGATTACATTCCACAGGGATTTGAAAACAGCCTGCAGAATGCAGCTTTAATTCCTAGCGTCTGAACACAGAAGGGCTACAGAGAGATGTACGAAAGGATGTTAAAAATAATGCTTAAGGAAATGATGGATCTTTCTGTTTATTGGGGAATTAAGGAAAATATGAACTGTGAGGTAAAAAGGGAGATTTTTGAAACTGCAGGTGAGCTGGCAAGTAAATAAATACATTTAATGTGATAAAAAATAAACCTTTCATTTCAAGAGGATGTTTTCTTTCCAGTTTCAGCCATTTAAAATGTTTCTAGTTGTTTTAAAACTGGAGTTACTTTTCCAAATAAAGGCTTATTTTTAATGAAAAAAAAAAAACCAAAAAACCCCAAAAGAAAACACTGCAAAGTAAAGAAACAAAATGGCAGGGAGGTAGTTTGTTTAGGGGGGTTTAAGAGATGGTTTTAGTGGGCAAATATAGTATTTCTTGATATATCATCTGACATACTTGGAAAAGTTGAGCACTTCTTGGCAGCAAACTCCTCCATCAAGCCTCACATTCATTGGATAAAAGGGTCATATTTTTACTGATATGAAAGGATTCAGGGGCTTGGGGAGGGGAATCAAATATATTCCAATTTATTTCTAGTCCCTAAAATGCTCATGAAATAAGGCACTTCCTGCATAAACTGTTCCTTTGTTTACAAACTCATGCCATATGACTTAGGAGGCCATTTTGTGGCATGTATAATACCTATTCCTACACAGAGCATACTACAGACTAGAGCTCAGAAGATGATAGAAAACCTGCAATGAAATGACAGAGCATCTTCTACCACACAGACGCAGTCCCTAGCACTCTGGCCAAGTCCAGGAGTCTCATTAGCAGTATCAGATAGAAGGAAACACCTTAAAGATTGTCTTCTTTCCAGATGTTAATCTAATTTCCACCTGCTAGCACAGGATGATGAGAATTCACTAACCTGGAAAAGTAAATGGTGACAAGGGAATAGGTAAAAGTCATAGTCTCTGTTTCATAGTCTCTGTTTCATCTCAACTATGTTTCTTCTGATGCATTTCACTCCTCATTTTAAACCACATTTATCTGGACTAATATAACAAATATTCTTGAATTTCCACACGTGATATAATGTGCTCTGAGTTAATAATATATATAATCTTTTTCTCACCTCACTGTAGTTTCTGAATGACTTTATGCTACAAGGAATTTCTTGAATGCTAATTTCTGAGGAATTATCTTGACATAGGCTGGGACAGGGTCTTCTGCATTTATTTATCCTGTACTACTCAGAATGCTGTTGGACTATATAAATGCCTGACAGGTTATAGCCTTGTATCTTGCCTACAGTGGGCCTAATTTAAATTTTGCTTACACTGATTTAAGCACACTGAATCAATAGAATCCCTCTTGATTTTCATTAGTGTACTATAAGAGACAGGGATCAGGCTCAGTATCTTGAATACAGAAATTTTTGCTGGTTTTTTTTTCTTTTTTAAAGGACTGCAAGTCCAATGTAAAGAACGTAATTAGTGTAGTTCTAGACTGACATTCTCTTTTGTTTTCTTCTGCTTTTTTTTTGTTTCAGACCGGCCTATAACTGAAGGCTATGGATCACATTTTTCTGTCTTACTAAAAGGGCAGAGAGGAAAGCAAGCAAAATTAACTCTGTAAAAATCCCTGCAACTCCACTGAAATGAGCTGAGCTGCACAGGTGTGAGAGAGGTTAGAATTCACTTTCAGGAGGCTGGAAAAATACAGTGACATTTTTAACTTCATGAAGACAAAAATGGATTTCCAGCTTATTGTAGAGAGGCAATCCAAATGTTTTAGATTCCTCCCTATTTCTCTTTATATCTCGTATCAAAATAAAATGTGACCAATACACACGAAGGATCATCAGAATTATGGCCTCAGAGCTCAGGCTGGAGATAGTTTACAGGTTTAAAGTTTACAAGATTAAAGACATCACCTTATTAAGAAAGGCAATATCTTGCTTACAACAGAAGGAATAAATGAGTAAGGGCCAGCTGTACCTACTAATGATGTTTATTGAATAGACAAACCTGTCTCTAAGCCCTTGGAAATTTGTGAGGGCAAAGTGTTCCAATTAGGCAGAAAAAACTACAGATACATCCAGGACATGTCTTCCAATTCCTACAATTTCTTCTTTATTGCTGTTTGGCATCCTCTTTCCTTGTATTGATTGCCGTGCATTGATTAGGAATTGAAATCGCATTTCAGTGTGTTTGTCAGTCTGTGCTCAGTGCATGATGACCACTCCTTTTCGCTTCTGCAAAACTGGTAGAGGCTTTTTGAAAATATCTCCAAGGCTCCTGGCCAGCTGCAGCCTCTCTTAGAATATTCCTTGTGTCAACCAGGGTGAAATCCCAGCTCAGTACTATTCATCCCAACACTCTCTTTTTGGTTTTGTATCTTCAAACTCTCCAGCTGCCTTCATGCAACACCCAAAGTCATGCAATGTAATTTCAGGTTCCTGTTACAAAAATATTGTTCTGAGAAACTGCTACATAATCCCCACACTATTTCAGACACTTTAAACTGAAAGGAAACACAAACAAAATAACAAGTTTGCCTTACAGCTGCATGGGACCCAGAGGAGGCAAGAGAGCAAGTGCCTCGGAGTTTGGATGTAGTTCGTGTTACTTGGCCTAACAGCCAAAACGTGGTCCCTGGCCTAATGTTACTTAGCAGCACAGATGTAAGCACTAGGACCAGGATTTTATTCCAATTAATGGTAATCAGGGATAGAAACAGAAAGCGAAGCATTTCTGAGACCCTTCAAAAACCTCACAGAAGATCTGCTTTAGCTGTTATAGTAGGATAAGACAGAAGCAGGGAAGACACAAGGAGCACAGTGATATCTTATATAGCATTTCTTCTCTAGTTTCAAAGAAAAAACAATGTTATTTAAGTAAATGTGCAATACCTCTACCTGGAAACATAAAGCAGGTACATCAAAGAGATACAAAGTGAAGCTGTTGAGGAAACATCAGGATTTTTTCTGTCCAAAACATAGCCAAAGAGATCTGAGCTTTTCTTGCCTGGGATTTTTTTAGTCTGCTCTGCAATACTTTCCAAAACCACAGAAGAGAAACACAGGGCTTTTGAAACATGGGGGTGGGGAAGGGGAATTCTGGTACTTTATGGACTGAAAAGAAATGTTTTATTAAACAGAAAACCACTTTCACAGGAGTCAGTTGCATCTGACACTTTGGCTGCAGTAAACCTAATGTGAATCTTCAGTAAGAAAGGCATAATGAACAATTGTCATCTATTCACTAACCCGTAGAAAACCAGCAAAGCTAAAACTTATCATTATGAATATCTGACCTTTGTGTTGCAGCATGGTGCTGTGAGAAGCTGTGGACCAGTTCTGGACATCGTGAGTCTGGGATGGACAAAGGAATGTCTGTCTAGAGGAAAGCTGCTTTTCACTGTGCACTGCAAAGATGGAAAAGCCCTTAGTGACCTCTTCCAGGCACTAACTT
>NW_009924097.1:37098-42846 GCF_000696875.1 Nestor notabilis | reverse complement strand
CTTCCGAGCAAGCGGTTTACTTGTATCTCAAAGACTACCATCTCTATTGTGCTTTCAAAATATTATTTTGAGTTGCAAAGCTATTTCACCTTAAAGAGAGCACCTAAAGTCATTCTGTCTGCACTATGCCATAGGTTCTGCAGATGTCATTTGGGTCCTAAAAAAAAGAAAGAAAGAAAAAGCTTGAAGCTCATTCAAGGCTCACTTTTGTAAAGATTTTGACATTGTCAACACTTACTCACTGAAAGGGAGGTAAGAATCTTCTGAAAGTAAAGACTGCAAGGAACATAATAGGATGAAGGAGACACTCTTTTGAAATCTGTTTCAAAACTTTTAAAGCGTACAACTGAAAAACTTTAATTTAAAGCTTATCTTCAACAAAATCAATACTTGGAAAGCTTGGTAAATTGTTCTGTATTTAGACAAGGAAGACGTTTTCCCCACTGCTCATTACAAGGTAGGAAAAGACTTAATAAATTCTGTGAGTTTTAAAAGGGCTGTAAGAATCAAGATTTGAAGATAGACCATTAGACTAGTAATACTTCTGAATCTAGTGCAGATGCTGTACTGAGTCTTTTAGTAAACAACAATTCTTACTAAAGAGGACCATATCCAGCTTGTTGATCATTTAAAATGCTTGCAATTTCCTGCCAAGTTAACATTTTTCAAAGAAAGTGGCTGAATCAAGTAAAGGTAATCTTCTTCAGATAAGGCAAAATCACGAGGTCAAGCCATTGAAGCTGATGTATACCATTGAGAAACCTATTTCCAGCTTTTCTGCTTTGCCATGATATCTTTTAAGGTAGATAAGAATAATTTTTATGGAGTTTTCACCAATTTATTTTTGTAACTGACCCTTTGATGAAGGCATTATGTAATAAACTTCAGGTCATACAAAATGGGACTATTCTAATTTTAAGTCTGTTTCACAAAGCAGATTGTGGAAGAAATATACCTAGTTTTCAGACACTGAATCGACTCTCTATCATCCCTATCATCATTGAAAAACTTAAAAATTCCCACCAGGCAGTTCTCATGCAATGTGTAAACATATAAATGTATAAATCATGGGAAAAACAAAGCTGTAACCTTTTCCCTGCTGGTACACTAACCAATATATTTTTGACAATATATGAAGCTTCTCAACTAGTAGGATATATGATTTTACTTAATAGTGAATCTTAGAACAAAATACTATTCAATTTGCTGATACAATCAAATGATTTATTTCACTGACTGCATCTGATAAAATCAAGTTTTCTATTTCAGCAAGTGCCTTTACTGCACTGCTGCTGCTCCTGCAACAGTCACCTTGTCATTTTTTGTATTTATGCATTTGCAATTGACTAAAAAGTTTCTAGAGTTTTGTTCTCATGAGCTGAGCTAGAATCAGATTCACATGTTGTTTTCACCTGAAAGTCCAGCATAAGCAATTGGGAAATTTATGCGTAAATTACTGTAAGTCCTGTGGCAACTGCTGCTACCTTTACTGGTCCATGTAAAATCATTTCTCTACTTAAGACAGAGGGCAAAGCTTTTTCTTCTCTTGAGGGCATGTAGCTAACTTGCTGATAGAATGTAACCATCACGGTCACTGTCACACTCATAGTCCCTGCAGGGACTTAATCTGAGACACTAAAAATACATTAATAGTTAGATTCAGTTTGAGACCATGCTAACTGTTTCACAGCCCCTGCTACTGGCCAATAAATTCTAGATATCATACATAATGCAATCAGTGTGTAGCCAACTATAAATTTGTGTAGCCAAGTATAAATTTATGGGGTATTATTTAATACATAGATCATTGACTATGTATAGCAATCCTGGTTGCATTTCTTTTAGATACAGAAAAGGTTCGCTGAAAATACATCTCAGATATGGTCTGTAGGGTTTTTAAGTGGTAATTTAAAGTCGCTGTATATGCAGTGTGCAAATAAATGTAGGGACCTTGCTTTAGAAGGCACCGCACCAGTGTAACACACTTATTTGCATACACAGAACTCATACAAGAAGGTAATGAAAAATGAAACAGATTTTCTTGAAAATATTTCCAGCTTCATTCCTCAGAAGTCTCTCCTAGGAAGGTGAGTGCACACAAAACTGTCCACAGTATCTAGCTTTAAGCTGGGTTTTGTCTCCATGCACTGGTGGGGGGGGGGTTCCAAGACAGATGAAACCTTCACTTCTCAACTCCTTGTCTTTACATACCTTTGCACCTCATTCTTTCTCTGAAACCCTCACCAAGCCCTTGTCACAACTTGACTAAAAACCTATCTTATTCCTTCCAGGTCTGTCACACACCTCTAAGCTTCACTCATACAATTTGCTTGCAGTTTAGAAGTTACAGTACAACAGAGATTCCTCACCACCAACATATCCCACTATTTATAGATTGCTGAACCTGGAAGAAATTTCCAGAGACAAACTTCTCATTCCAACAAGAAGAAGCAGGCTTCCTACCATGCTTTAAACCATACCATGAACACAGCCTTTTCAATAAAACAAAGTAGTGCCTGTATACTGGAAGCATTTTTAAACTGAAAGAGGGTAGGTTTAGGCTGGACATAAGGAAGAGGTTTTTTACAACAAGGGTGGTGAAGCACTGAACAGATTGTCCAGAAAAGTCATGGAGGCCCATCCCTGGCAGTGTTCAAGGCCAGGTTGGATGGGGCTTTGAGCAAGCTTGTCTAGTGCAAGATGTCTCTGCCCATGGCACAAGGGGTGGACTAGCTGAAATTTGAAAGTTCCTTCCAACCCAACCCATTCTGAGATTCTACAGTTTGCTGTTTAAATCAGAGACTTTCCAAAATCTTCCTAGAGTGCTATTTCCTTACCTGTGTTAAAAGTGCAAAAACTAGACATGTGGTATAACATCACTTTTTAACAGACATAAGCTTGCAGGCACAGCCACATCTTCTATTTCATGTGTGATGTACAGTGTAGTAAGTTAACTTTTCTTTCCTTAGCTTTGCAGTTAGACTTTGTAGTTAAGATTCTCCAGCTTGAATTCTGAAGCAAGTTTAATTAGCAGTAGCATTGCTTTGTGTTGTTCTGCAAAGGTCTTTCTGCTTATTCATGTAAATGAAATAAAGGAAAACCTTTTAAATAAATGATGTTTTGCAAATAAAAGATGTGAGGGACAGTCCCCTAAACTGGTATTCTGTCTGCTTAAAGCTCTTCTGTGTACAAGCACTAAATGGACGATTGCTGGCTTTCCTTAAAAAATAAAAATAATTAAAAAAAAAGGTTACAGCAGCAGCACTTCTTTTCCCTCCATCCTCTGCTCATGCACACATAGGTGCACTTCTGCATTACAACATACAAACCTATTGTAACTCCTGGCAAGGAGATGATAGACAAGTCTCTGAGGGGGGTGACCATATCCCCATCTCTTCTTCTCTACCTTGTCTCTAGAAAGGACACTAACCTTTCTATACTCTATTGTGACAGGTATAAGGGGAAGGATGAAGGGGAAAAAGGAGGAGGGACAGAGGATGGTTGCTCTTAGCTGTTCTTCCTGACAGGTCGTTTCACATCCAATAAGTACAAAAACCATGGAGAGGGACAGCAATTACATGCGTCGAGCTGGGGTTTCAGACCCCATTCCCATACGATGTGCGTGCATTTGACATGAGACCATTACTGGGTTAAAAACCACAGAAATGAGAATCTTGGGTCACCTTCCTTCCAGGAAAATACTCTAACCATTAAGCTAGTCAGTTTGCCTCACTTTATCCTCTCCCCATGCCTGCATTTGACAGTGTTACCGCTGGCACCAGCATAGACCCAGCTCACTGCTGTCTGTATCTGGAGCCTGCATTTGCCCAAGGGACCCAGAGAGGGTGCCTGGCAAAGGGCAAGCTTCCAGGCAGACTTTCATCCTCTCTTTCTATCCACTGCATTGGCACCAGTCCACAGCAGAGGAAATAGGAGGGACTGGCATCCCTTCCATCTATTCCTCTCTTGCAGACATCTAGCACACCTAGCCATGTTTAGTAAGGAACCTGTAAGACATCTTTTGGTGTCTCGTGAACATTTTGTTCCAGTTTCCAGAAAAAAACAGCTGACATGACCTGACAAAGAACTAAATAATTTTCAAGCTGTGCATGTACACAGTAAGAAGATAAAGGTCTGAAATCTGAAGACAATAAAGTCTGTGGAAAAATATCAGAGTAGCCAACAGAGGCAGCAAGGTTTCAGGAAAGACTAATTATTACCTTCTGCCACATGTGTCATTTACTTTACATCTAAAACCACCCCTATTCTGAGGTAGAAGCATTTACTCCTTCCTACGCGTGACAACCACTGGCATGGCTAGACTCAGGCTTGTTTCAGGCTCCTGGAGAGAAGAGGGAGACAAACCTCTGTGCTCATAAGTGGTTATGTTCACATGCTGTCAATCACAGGGCATGGACTGGCCCGTAAGTCACCTCTCTGCAAAACACAGGGAACTGGAGAATGGACCCTGGTTGCATATAAAATTAATGAGAGTCCCGGGAAGAGGAGAATTTTAGTCACTCTGCTGTAAAACCTACAAAAGCAGGAGAAATACAGCCAAGACACACTGGAGGAGCCAGTCTGGATTTACAGAGTGTTTTTCCAATTAAATAATCTCCTCTTTAAAATTTTAAAAGAAAACACTTGTAAGCGAGGATGCTTTTCATAAGTTATTGAAGCTCTAATGATAACAAGAGATTGACCAAAAAAAAGATGTTTTATGACTTTTAGCTTTGAAAGTTAACAGCCATTAATAAATATACTGTACTGCCCTGATCAGAAAGATTTTAAGACACAAAGTTTTTAGTTTATTCTGCAAAAAGGGCCCTGTTGACTGCTTTGCTGTGAGCGCTGGTGGAAGACAGGAACAAAGTGAAGTTGACTAAAAATTTGAAAGCATTGCCTGATGATTGATTGATCATGCTTGATTGATATTACCTCAAGGTGATTCTGCAAACCAGAAAATCCTGTGCTGGTCCCACACTGACAGATTACTGAGGTGTACGAGGTAGACAAATTGCTTGCTGTGTTTACAGACTAATAGTAGAAACCCACCCTTCAAATAAAAATGTCAAGGAGTGGAAAAACAAACATATGCCCTTGTAAAGTATATTGCTAAGGTGCATGTTCCAGCAATCGAAATTTATGGTTTTCTGTAAAACTAAATATTAAATTGAGCACAAAATGTTAAAAATATATTTATGATCTTTAATACGTTTTAGGAAGCAGTTATTACCAGTTTATTTTCTGTTGTTATTGGTGAAGGTGGTGTTACTGCTGTTTTGGTTTTGTTCTTATTACTATAGTGGAACTTCTTTTCTCCACGGGTCAAAAGAACTTTTTATTTGAGTCACTGGCTCTGTTATTAGATTCTATAAAATCCATCCATTTGCTCTAGTCAAATATGATTTATACTTATTCTATAAAATACAGAGGAATATATTCACTCTTCCAATGAGAGACTTTAGAAAAGGGCTTTTTGTTTCCTGTTGCCTTATGGAGCAAAGTCACTAGGAAAACTTTTTGAAAAAATATAACAGATTTCCAATGAGGATTAAAAGTCAATAACAAGAACAGTGGAGCTCCAATGACCCCAAGAGCTTATTAGAGCAGTAGCTTTTTGTAGAGTCATAGAATCAACTAGGTTGGAAAAGACCTTCAAGATCATCAAGTCCAACTGTTACTTCAGGGCTGCCAAGACCACCACTAAACCATGTCACTGAGGGCTTCATCTACACAGTTTTTGAA
>NW_009924097.1:32416-37067 GCF_000696875.1 Nestor notabilis | reverse complement strand
CGCGCGCGAGTGTGCCCCCCCCCCCCCCCCCCCCAGCCTGTTCCAATGCCTGAGCACCCTCTCCGTGAAGAAATTTTTCCTAACATCCAATCTAAGTCTACCTTGGCACAGCTTGAGGCCGTTACCTCTTGCTTCTCGTTTGTTATTTGGGAGAAGAGACTGACCTCCACTTCACTACAACCTCCTTTCAGTAGTTGTAGAGAGTGATAAGGTTCCCACTGAGCCTTCTTTTCTTCAGACTAAACAACCCCAGGTCCCTCAGCCATTCCTCACAAGACTCGTGCTCCAGGCCCTGCACCAGGCTCCATTGCTCTTAGTTAGGGGCCCAGAACTGAACACAGGATTCGAGGTGCAGCCTCACCAGTGTCCAGTACAGGGGGATGATCACAGCCCAGGTCCCGCTGGCTGCTCTGTTGCTGATACAGGCCAGGATGCCATTGTAGCCTTCTTGGTTGCCTGGGCACAAGCTGCTCATGTTCAGCTCTGCCAGTCAGCACCCCCAGGTCCCTTTCTGCTGAGCAAGAAAACTTTCTCTTCCCCAAGCCTGTAGCATTGCATGGGATTCTTGTGGCCCAAGTGCAGGACCTGGCACTTTGCCTTGTCAAAACTCACACCACTGTCCACAGCCCACTGATCCAGCATTTTGCAGTAAGTTAACATGTTGTAATGCTCCAGGGACTGCGATGTGCATATTGACCTCTGTACAGAGGACATCCAGCTTAAAAGGTACATTGACTAGCATTGAAAAGCCTCCACTGAACTCTGGCAGCACACTGAGGTCAGCATAAAACTCTGAGGCAAGCCCAGACCACTGGTTGCAGGGTGACTTTTGCATCACCACTGTACAAATGACCATGGGCTCAGTTCTGCCTGAAAGGCTCAGCTTTGCAGCTGCAGAGCTCTGTTAATCCTGTGAAGCAGGCAAAGTAATTTTGTTTGATGACTTAATGTACATAAGAAATCTTCACTTAGGTGAGTTTAGAGATGCCTTGAAACTCATTAGAGGCTCAGCACTTGAGGCTTCAGAGCACCTGGACCACCTCACCACATGAACAGCAATATGGGCTTAAAAAAGTAAGACCAAAAGTACCTTTCAGAACATGAATAGGTTCTTGTTACAAAACCCAATTCTATTCTGCTATCTTTAAAAATTAGTAAATATAATGAAGCAGCACATCTGTCTAACTGTTATGGCAAGAATTTTTAAAAATATCAGATTTAATGAAGACACATTTAGTCTCACAGTTGGTAAGATTTCAAACATGACACTCAAACATCAACATGAAACATCATCTGGTTGCCTCAAAAGAAACAGGTAAAGATGCGTGAAGTTCAGCAAGTGGTTTCAGCCAACAGGGACATAGCTTCAGGTTCAAGAAATAATGTCCCAGGAGCTGTTCTCTTTATTCCAGTTTTCCTACTGGGAAACTTAAAATTTGGATAAACATTTTCTTGGAAAATATCCAATGAATTACACTAAGCACATCACTTCACTTTGTAGCATCAGCAGTGAGTTCTGTAAGTATACACTGTCATTATTTGAAGGCAACATATGGATGGGTGAGGGTTCCTGAACTGAAAACTAATCCAGCCTAATAACAAAATGGCAACAATAAGCTCTAGTTGTTGTACAGTTATAATTTGATGCTTATATTTTTGTTTCAGCATCAATCTTTAAATGCCTATATGAGGATTACATGAGAATTCAGAGCCTGATTTCTTGGTCCACTAGACTGTCACTGGAGAATTAAGCCTGCCAGACACCAAATACTCTGGAATGCATATCACACAACAGTATCCTGGGCATTTTGCTGACTCTTTGAAATGGCATGTTCCATCACTATGTTTTCAAGTAGCTGTTCATTTCTTTTTCTCTTTCTTTCTTCCTCCTTCTCATGTCATAAAATGGAGAAGAAAGGTGGATTTAGATAATAATATAACATTTCATGTATCTCAGAGTGAAAACAAACCACCTGCTTGGAAATAAGTTCTATTATTAATTTTCTGATTTTCACAGCAATTTTATTTATTCATTTTCATTATTCTACAGTTTCTTTTCATATAATGAAGGATATTACTTATTCTCTTTCTTCTTATACACTTATTTCCTTTGTCACCTGAAAAGTATTTTTCATACATAATAAATTCATCTTCCAGATACATGCTTTTTGCAACTGTGAACAGAAAAATTGGTTCAAAATCCAATTTGAAGGTCAGGAAAAACAGCCTGCTCATCCCCAAAAGTAACCAGTTTCTTGAGCGTTCACAGAACCAGGAGGATAAAGAAATGAAAGCAGAAACCTGGAGTGCATGTGGCATTAATAATGAAATATAGTGCTTTTCACCTCTACATTACCTGATTCAAAACGAAAGTTACTACCCTGTGATCATTATTCAGTGACCCATATGAAATGTGTGGATGACCTCTATCTAGTTCCTAGTAGGTATTTATCTGTCTCCTAAAAGCGAACACAAATGTTAGTAGTATGCCAGTTAGGAGTTTCAAAAGAGTGGCTGATAACTGCTTTGCCACTGATATTGTAATGTCTAGATCTGTGTAGTTTCAGTTTCTGGCTTTGTTAGTCTGGAACTTTGAGGGAAAAGGAGATTGATTTTATAAAACAATGAAATGATGTAAAGCCATATGTTAACTTGGATGTCATAATGAAATCTGTTTCTACGGAAGCAAAGCTTCTGCGATACAATTTTTTCTTGCTTTAGTCTGATGTCCTTATCCTTCACAACACCTGCTTCAGTAACTTTGAAAGACTTAGAAGCTTCTCATTACACAGTCAGCAGCTCATCTGGGATTAGCACTTCAGTTCCTTTGATATAATCAGTAAATTGCAATATGCAGCCCATGAAAGAACTACCAACATTTGTGAAAATGGGAGGAACCAACCCCTGACACCTCATGAGTTTTGTGCATTTGGCTCAGTAAAGAACCTAAAATCACATCCAAGATTCTCTGATATTAAAGCCTGGAGGAAATTTCTGTCAGAATGTCTTTAGGGGATGGGTATTCATGAGCATCCACATACACCCATTACACTTAAAAGTGTGTGAAAAATGTGTTCAAAATACCACTGAAGTCATCAGAAAGTCTCCCATTAGATTCAATGGACTTTGAGGCACACTGAGAAATACAGAACAGAATCACTGTAATTCCCCTTTTACACAAATGCTCTACATGATCTCAGACACATGACAGTTGTAATGGTACAGAAAGGAGAAAGCTAGTCTATTGGGGAAGCCACTTAAGCATGGCATAGTAAATTAATTATTTTTGGTCCTGTGATGCTAGGATACATTTTTGTTTTCCTCTTGGAAAACAGTACAGTAAATCTCCACAAAAATAAGTGTGATAGTAAAAGGGTAGTTGTTTTTTTCTGAATGCAAAAAGAAAAAGATCAGTGATAAGACTAATGCCTGATGAACCATTATATTCATTTTTCCCAATGAAAACAGGATCATCCTACTACAGCAGTATTCATATAAACCCATACTGCTGCTAACAGTCTTGGACCCATCACATTAAATCAAGATCAGACCAACACAACATCTTCCATTTAATCTGAGGCTCCTCAGCTAGAAGGTGGACAGTAGGTTGTAGTGACAGCAAAAGTAAGAAATCAAGTAGTTGCAAAAGTGAAACATGAACAGGATTTTAGAGGATATTTTAGAGAGTACAGAAGTAGCTGAGAAAGTGAAGAACAGCAAGTAATACAGAAACACAGTTCAGAAACAAAGTATTCACCAAACAAATCTCATAAATAATTAAATCTCATGGACTGGTGACATCTGTTACAAGTGACTTTCCTTTTATGATAACAGATGATTTCTCACATCTTGCCAAGTTTATAGTGCTATTACCCTGTTATTTGAGGAATAATTCTTCCCTCTCTTTCATATCTGAACTTATTTTAAATTTGTGAGACCCAGTAAATCCACTTTAAAGCTGATTTATTACTTCAGGCTTTCAAGCCTAGCAAACTCAAACTATTATTAACAAGAAAAAAAAATAGCCCTCCAACAAGACTGCTTTGCATCCATTCAGCTTTACCTTGGCTCACCCAGCTCAAAGAGCTTTCTACAAACTTGGGGTTTTAACTTGGCTTATGACAGGAATTTTGTTTTGGTGAAGAAGCTGTGTCTGTTCTATGCCACTGTATTGAAGACATGACATCTACATTTTTCCCAGTGTTGCCTCCAGGCAAGGAAGAAGGTTGGAAAAGTCACTTCTACAAGCAGAACATTTTCATATTTTTTTATGCTATTTTCTTCTCCTTTTCTTGGATGACAGTACTTAGCGCCAGGTGTAATGCTTTGTATTAATTTTTGAGAATGAACTAATTCATTGTGTGTTGGTTTATGTCCCTGTTTTTTTCAAGATGTTCATAGATTATTCTGAGAGTCACGGCTCCAGTGTGACTGGTTCATTGTGGATATGAAGACTGTACATGGACTTGAAAGGCAAATAATTTCATGAGAGAAAAATCCACTGGTTTTGAACTAACAACAACCATAAGAATTTCCTAGTTAGCAAGCTGAAGGGGACAAGCCACCCTGCAGACCATGATAAAACCATTCTCATTTTTATAACCTATGTCAACAAACATAGAAACGTAGAGGGTAAAGACAGAAAAATAAG
>NW_009924097.1:0-32385 GCF_000696875.1 Nestor notabilis | reverse complement strand
AAGAGTGTAAATTATCTGAGTGAATTCAGCTGCAGTTTTGATTCCGCTGAATACTTCCAAATATAAAGCATGACCCAAACTGAAATTTTTGCTCATGAATGCTTTAACCATTAATTTTGATTGCCTGTGGGCACACTCTCTGGCCCAATTAATATTTAATTAGAATTATTTCAGCAAGAGGGAAGCTGAATTTCCTCTTCCTCTTCTCAAAAACAAACAAAAGATATCATCAGACAGAGGGTAAAACCAACATTATATTTGCTGCAGGCTTAGCATTACAGTTAGAGAGTGACCAACTGCTGCTAGTACCACCTTCTCCTACAGGTATGTTTTGAAAGACAAGGACTGCAAGGAGAAGGATTTAAAACACTGTGCATTTTAGATTAAGTCTGCTCCAAGAATTATTGATGAAGTTCAAAAGGAAGGTGGCCATAGGGTCAATGATATTCAAAAAAATTGATCTGTATTTTATGTGGTGTGTCTGTCCTTCTGAGCAGAGGACCCAAATACTTCCAGGGATATAGTGGTACTTATTGTGTAAGATGTGGTTAAAGATTTTCTATTTTCTCATTTCTCACACAATACATAATGAATGTCTTGGCAGAATTGCAGGCATGTGTCAGTGGTTACAGGAATAGGTTATAGTTTTTATTGTGAAGCTGACTGAAGAAATACACATCTGTGAAGGAAAGCAGAAGAAGATACCTATTTTGGCTGCAGAGCAAAATAGTAAATGTAATCCTAACAAGCTGTTCAATTTATATATTATTACGATTAGCAGACATTACATGTGCAGATATTTCTTTCTCAGGAAAGGTAATCCCACCCTGGAAAAGAGGAAGAATACATTTCCTTGAACTATAAATTAATTTCTTTAAAAAAAAAAAAAATTCTTTAAAAAAAAATAAAAAATAAACAGAACAGTCTGAGTAGAAAAGATCAGAAAAGTAAACACTGCATAGTATCTTAACTGTATCTACAACACTTTTCCTTCTTTCCTCAATGTTTCACAAAACCTTCATGCTCTAGCCTGAAGACAAAGTACTTCTAGGTCATTAAAGACCCATCACTGGGTCTTATCTGGTCACCCAAAATTCAAAAGCAGTGTATGCTTCACATGTTGCCTTCAATATCATAGGAAAGTAACATTATCATACTTCAGTTACCCACAACATGGAAAGATGCTTCAAGGACAGGACGGACATCCTTGGAGAATAAAATGGGTGAGTGCCTTGGTAATTGTAGACCATCAGGACTGTCTGAGGAGGACAATGATTCCTTAACTAAGTTACTGTGACCAAAAATAACAAAACTGCTGACTCTTTGGCTGTAAGATTGAGATGGCAGTGGGATAGTGAGTTGTTAAAAATGACCCAGAAATGGCCTATTTTTCTTCTTATTTGAAATTAAGACTTTTTTAACCACTGACTTCACAGAAAGAATTCTGAAAAACATTTTTATCAAGAGACCAAAATCATGGAGCATTTATTCACCTCTCTAGTGGATAATAAAAACCTCATTTTTGAATCAGGCAAGCTCCTTTTTGCTTTAATAAGTTCTGTACTTTGGTAGGAACTGAGTAAAGGTGAAACCACATGGCCAGCGACACTCATTTTCCTCCATGTCCATGCTTTTCTGTCTGAGCTATCGATTACATTGAAAACATGCACAAACACCATTGAAGAATGGAGCTACATTTTTTTGGCATCACTTTTTGAAATAAATGCTCAGAAACCTTTCATGCCAACTTTATATATAATGGTTGAGTAGAATACAATACTTTCTACTCTCTCTTTTTGTTTTTCCTGTTTGAATATTTTCTGAAATAATTCACCATTAAGTTAGTTAGGCAATTTTCCAGCTCTTCTTTTATACAGCTATCAAATCTACATTTCTAAGACTATTAAGTAATTCTCCTGGCTCACATAACTTTTAAAAATGTAATTTCTGAAATTTCAGACCTCTTCTCATTATTTTCATATTCTCCATGTATATTGTATGAATCTGCATGTTTATCATTTGCTTTGTAACATTCTCATCAAACATCACTTTGTTTACCATTGCTCTCTCTCATCTAAATCTTGTTACTAGCTATTTTCTTGTTTCCAGCAGAACTCTTCTGATTTCATTTCTATGCCCTCATTAGATATTTTTAAAATGTCAGCTGATTAGAACTTCCACCATCTAGAATCTTCATTTGTTTTCTCCTTAACACTTTTCTTTCTCATTTCAGTGACCAGATTTTTGCTTCAAGTTTTATTTTTAATATAAGCAGAAAAACAGAGCATGCATATCACTCTTCTTTTCTCTGCTTTTTTACATACTTAGTAATTTAAATTTTCACCTCAGATCTTTTCTAAACCTACGATTGCAGAAGATTCAGCTTCCTCTATTAAGCCTTCTTTAAACTGTGTGGTTTTTAAACATTATTCTGGTAATTTTAATTTGCAACATTTCCTTCTATATCTTCCAGATTTCCTCACATGGTTCATGCCTGAGAAATCCTACTTGAAAAATAATGTATGCATTTCTAAAATATTTTCCTTTCATTAACCCTTCATATAATACCAACCAAGGCTTTTTAGTTTGCAGCATACATATTCTGAAATTAAAGTTGACATTTATTTGGTTGGCTCAATCTGTCTATACCTTTATTTAAATGCAGGTTCATTAGCTTTTTGATTCTAAATCTTCCCAGGGATATAATTTTTTGAGTCTTACTCATTGTCTTTTTTTAAACACAGTGTATTGTCCTTACTCATCTGCCAGGGAATTCACAAGTTCCCAGGGGTTCTTGAAAAGTATCATCAGTGATTCAGAAATCCCAGAGATTTCTCCTAATGACAGTGTACTCTATCAAGCTAGCTATGGACCTAGCAATCCTCCCAAAAGTGGCCATAAGCATATTCAGGATATAATGCAGTTAGGATGCCATTCTCTGTTCCAGATTATAACTTCTTAATGAGTGAGTGTTGCTGTACTTGCCACGAGATTCATGCATAATTAATTCCAATTCATTTTACCAATTAACTGCCTTCCTAATGTTTGCACAGAGTTACTGGAAACAGTCTTTTTTGCTTCCATCATGAATTCCTTCTTAGATGCTTGTTTTAGCCTCATTGCTTACCATATAAATCTATATTAGATCAATATACTATGTTTACTTTAGGTTATAAGTCATTATAACATTACAACCATGCTGTATTATTAATGTGCTCAAAACTGCAATGCAATGCCGTATCGAACAGAAATGAAAAAGCAATCATCAGGTACATTTGAGAAAAGTGTGGCCTTTATTGTTGATGCTTTCAAGGTGGGGAAAGTATTGTAGGTCATTGGAGTTCTGAATACAGGCTTTTTTCTATTGGTAATACAGTTATATTTGGACACCAAATTTGTTTTAAAATACTTAACTATTTCTTTGGCCATCCAGTTATCTGGGGACTAATCTTGATTGCTTGGTAATTTCTCTATTATTTGTAAGTACTTGAGGCTTAACCTAAAAAAGTATATACTTCAAGAATATGGGTAGTCACATCACTGTTCCTTATTTTAGGACAGAATTAAGTCCTTTGCTGGGCTGAGCCATGCCTAAATGATAAGGATTTTAGTCATTGTATCCAGAAATTTTATTCCTTGACATTCAGAGTTTTGAACTGGGTTCTGGTGCAGTGGGCTTGGTCATCTAAGTCATGGGGTTTTACTTCCATTCCCTGAACAAATAACTACATCAAGATCAAAACTGTGTTCTTGCATAGTAATCACGGAGGTGATTTGTGATTTCATTCAGTCCCGTCAGAGGAACCCTGTGAAAACTGACCTTCAATAAATGGCAAAGATCCCACTGGCTTCATTGTAGTTAGGGTTTCACCTCCAACTTCCCAATGAGAATCAATTTGTTAAAAAGTTTAAAAAAGAAAAGAAATTTTAAAAAAATAAATTATTTGGGAACTGGAGAAAATATCAGGCCAATTCTGTCTTTCTGAGAGAATGAAAGTGTTATGAGTTCCTTATCAAAGACTGGTCAGAAGCAGAGATCACTATTCTGGTTTTAGTTTCTTGGGAGTAATGTCTCTGTTTAACATAAAATTAAAGTGGTTAGGTGAGGTTTTGTGGTAGAAAATGAAGGTAGTGGAAACTAAAAAGAGAATTTCATGTAAGACTTTCATATTTTTCCTAATCAATGACTTTAAACATTGAGTTGCAATGAAACTGGGGTCTTCAGTGTGGCCATTCCATAAGGAGGAAACCCCCCCCCAGAAACCTCTCTGCAGAATACTAATAGCTGAGTATGCTGTGTGCCTAACAAACTGGCATGCTACACACATGTTTTAAAGTTCAGGTTTAATTAAAAGATATCCTCTAGCCAAGTGTTGAAGTCTTTGTTTATGATGGCAAAGCAGCTGCTTTTCTTTTTTAACTAATCTCAACAATGCCAAATCAAGAGAATACTTTCATATTTTTAGTGCATTTAACAAGCTACTCAAGTTTGCAATCATGCAATTATTCTTCCTCATCTGATACTTTTATATAATGAAACATTTGCAGGTCACAGACTGCTAGGATTTTTAAAAAGCTGGTTGCCTCATATACATCATAGTAGAAAAACCTTATCTTCCAGACTAAAACTACCTTCATTAGTCATGAAGAAGAGGTTAAAAACAAAAGTGTGGGAAGCTGAGTGAGTGATTAGCTGCTGAAAGGGTAACAACTTGGATTAAAATGCAGGAAAATGGTTTCAAATATATTAGTTCAGAGGGCAAAACATTTTTGACATGCATGATATGATAAAATTGGGCATAACTCTACTAGTGGCAATAAAGCTCTGCCTATTTACATCAGAAGAACATCTGGCTCTGGTTACTTCTTGTATATCCCCTTGCAAAAAAAGGGCAAAGACAACAGATTCTCTTTATTTCGTGAATGCAGTAGGACATAGAAACCCAATGAAAGATTAAAATCCCATTGCTATTGGCACTGAAAAGGTGACTGAGGAGAAAGATGTTCTTGTTGAAAGGAGCTGAAATAACTGAATGTGAACTTACACTTAACAGATAAATGAAGAAACAGAAACATGAGGCTGCACTGGTAAACACAGAAATAAGCACACACATCAAAGCTGCTCTCTTACTATGTTGATCACTACGTGGAAAAAAGTCAGGGAGAAGTTATGAAGCCTCCCAAACTAGTTCTCATATGGCATAAGCTGATATATGTACCTTTTCAGCTTTATTAATCTCTAACGAATACCATGGCTATCCACAACTAGTCAGAAAGCAAGAAAGACATTTCACTGAAAATGTGAAGAGCTTTTACAGCAAAAGGTAAGAACTCCCTACTGGGTGCAAGAGGCACAGGCAACTTCCCCACTTCACATTAAAACAGCTTCACTTACTTGAACTTAGGCTGTCTACATCTCAAGTAGGGAGCCAAGACATGAAGTAATTTTAAGCTGTTCTGTGCACATGTGTGGTCACAAATCTTTCTTGGACCTGAGAGCACCTCGTAAAAAAATCCTCAAAAATTATGTTGTATAAAAAAAGTTATTTTTCCAAGTAGCTCAAAGCAAGCCTTGCTGCATAGACCAAATTCTTTGAGGTCCAAGAACCACTGATACCCTTGAGCGCCTACAAGGTGAACATATGCTATTGTTTTCAGGATTTGGTTTCCTGTAATGTTGCCTCAGGCTACAAGAACCAAATATACTTTAAAGTTTGATATATCTCTTTCCCGTTCTCTTTACAGTCTTATCCTTACATCATGGTTATGACGTAGCTGTGTGTGAGCCCATGCGAATCAGTTTAATCTATGGAGATAAGACTCTGCTCCCCTCCTCTAATTCATTACACTTGAAAACTAACTCCTGGTACCTACATAAAACTGATCTTGTTAAGAGCAACTTTGTCTTAGATGTCACTCTATTCAGTTATGGAGAGTGACTTTTCATAAGAGCGTGTAGTGATAGGACAAGGGGGAATGGCTTTAAAATGAAAGAGGACTTTAACATGACTGTGGTGAAGCACTGTAAGATGTTGCCCAGAGAAGTTTTGGATGCCCCATCCCTGGCAGTTCCAGGTGGGATGAGGCTTAGAGCAACCTGGTCTATTGGAGGGTGTCCTGGCCCATGGCAAGGGTTTGGAACTAAATCATCTTTAAGGTCCCTTCCAATCCTAACCATGCTATGATTCTAGGATATGTAGAGCCAAAGTGAGGAAAGATTAACAACTGCAGTAGATCTCCTATCTTAAAAACAGAATAGTGAGAAGGAATTTGCCTTTCTCCAATAGTGGTTATAAGCAGATACTTTGGAGAGTAAGAACAGGAGAAATTTGCAATATACTGCTTTCCCCGGATACATTTCTGGGTTCCAACTATTTTCACCTCAGGCACTTCCTGGTCTGGGACTTCCTGGTCTAGAACTTCCAGAATAACTTCAGTGGAATTTCTTCTATATCTGAAATTCACCGGGAAGTATTTTTACTTCTTGCTAGTAAGCACTTGTAGTTAGAAGGACTTATATAAAGAGCTTCAGTCTTCCACATCCTCTCTGTACTAAAAGAACCCATGTTGCTTTACCATAAACCCTAATGAACAAAACATCACAAACTGTGTCCAGATTGGAAGTATCTGAAAAGGCCAAAGACCTTAGGCACAGTAAACCATCTGATTTCTCCCAAAGTCAATCAAGCGGCACAAACATATCCCTTTGAGTATCTGGCCTAAAATGCCAAGTGTGATGAGCTACCTCTTTCTGGACTCTTGTCCCTTCTCCTTGGTGTTCTGCAATTGCTAAAGTACCAACTGCTGTACAAGAGGGACAGCTGTCAGACTACATTCCCCTCCTTCTCAACTGATAGTGCTCTGGCATAAAAAAAAACACATTCATGGAGAAACCATTAACTAGAAGAAGTTAATGGATAGTATCCCTGGCAGCAAGACACTTAGCAAAAAGAGAAAGAGTGCAATAATCAGAACACATTTCCTGTAACATTTATCAAGTAAACAACTTAGTGGCCCTAGGCCATATTATGCCACTCCTTGTTCAACAGATATCCCTACTGACTTCAAAATGGAGCTGTTTTGAAAACCTGACAGCAAGGCAGATCCCCTGATACACTTGTGCTAAATTTTAAAGTTGAAACTTTTTTTAAAAGTTCAAGGAAACATCCTATCACACTGCAGCATATTAAAGAACTCATTCTGAAGGGAAAGGAGATAAATATAGAAGCAAGTTCTTAAACAGCAGCATAAAACTATACTAGAAGAATATTTTTCTTAAACTTGAAGGCTAGTTTGACCTTTACTTTGCCTCCTACTTTCAAGTTTGCTCAACTGATTTGTTGCGGGAAATTTTTATGGAGGAACATGTTGGGAAAGGAAATTTGTTTCCCTCAGACCAAAACATTTCGTGGAATAATAAAGAAACAAATCATTGTCCCTCTGAACAGATTTGCTGAGTAGCAAGCTGTCGATTTTCACTGTGGAAGATGAGACTTCTCAGAGCTTATCATTACAAAAAAGATATTTATTTTCATAAAAGGTTTGGCAATATGAAAGGAAACTCTACAACTACACAGATTTAATAACAGTTACTCACAAATTAATAGAGCACTCAAACATTTTGTGTCACTGTCAAGAAGAAGAATTTAAGTGAAGTAATCTTAATATCAACCACAGCTCTTCTGCTTTTATGAAGGCATTCTTTCTTTACAGTAACTATAAATATCCTCTTATCATGGCGGGCAAAGAGGAACAATTAGTTAATTATCTACTGCTAATTTTTCTTGCTGCTTTTACTTGGCTTATTTGCAGTAAGATCTATAAGTGCCTCCTCCTCTAACCCAAGGGAGGTCGAACACAAAACCACAACCTGCCAGTGACATCCCTCACAAGACAAAATGTAGGCCTGAATGTGGCTTCCTCTACCTGTGTCCACACAAATATGAAACTGTCCATTTCCTTTCATGTAGCTATTTCCCCAACATCGTCCTTCACTGCGAGAAGACAGACCTGCCCTGTTTCTGAAGAGCCCTCCAAGACAATCCCTTGCCCTGCAAGGTGATCAAGATATTTGTATTTATTACACCAGATTCAAAATGGAGCAACACTGAAACCTAAAATGCCTCAGGCTGCCACCAAAACTGCTGGGCAGGCACAATCAGGGCTTCTCCAGCCATTTCAGAGCAATGGGCAGCAGACCCCAGCAGTGTCCTCTGTGCCAAGGGGCCCTGACCCTGAACCTGGTGTCTGAGGGGCTGATACTCCCTGCTACACACAGGCACCTCCATAGCACCCAGCGCCTCTGCACTTCCCAGCTGCGAACAGAAATTCTTTCATTTCAACCACTTACAAATGGCATCACAAAATGATGGGAACAAACCGAACAATTTTGCTCAATCACATTTCTGTTGTTTTCTGACCCATGCAAATCACACCCGGGGTCGGGGGGTAGAAGGGTGTTGGGGGTGTTTGTGGCAGTAGAGAGGTTCTGAATTAAAATTTTGCTTATCCTTCCTGATGTGCCTGTTACAATGTCTCTACCACATCTACTCCAATCCTTCATCCTCCTCCCCTGAGTTTCCAAGGTCACAAGGAGAAATCAGAGCCCATGACAAAAACATCTATGCTGCCTTTGCAGTCCTCATCACCTCCTCCTCTTTGCTGACCTGTGCAAGAGCTGCCACTGCTGCAGCTCATTCACCAGCTGGGCTCTGCCTGGCCTGCTCTGCCCTCCTCCAGCACAAATTTGGGTCCCACCAGCCCTCCATCATCCAGCCAATTCATGTGAGCCAGCACCGAGGTGCTCCGTCAATGCAGACAAATTATAAATTATGAATATGTACATTAACAAAAACAAATCAAGGACAACCCTAGATAAAGTAAACACTTTATTCCTTAGTACTTTCATCTTGCAAGTAAAATTGTATTTATCTGAATCTTATATATTCATGATTTTTACACCTAGCTGGAGTAGTCTAGAACTGTTAGTCTTCACCTTTCTGAGCAGCTGGAGTCCCTTTGCTGCCTTTAATTGTGCAGAAGAGACATCTAGGGAACAGGAGCTCTGTGCAGCCCCAGTAAAGATCAGGCTGACAAGAGGAAGCCTGCCGTGATCCTCGGCAGGATGAGTGCAGGCGCCACATTGATGGTGTCGGCAGGGCCACTGAAGTGAGAAGCACAACATTTTTCTTTGACGACAAGCACCATTAAAATTTCTCCTCGCAGGCCTCCCCCTGCTCTGACACATAAGGGGCTGTGACAGCTCAATCAATCAGCTCTGGCAGATCCCAAGGAAACCAGCCATCCACAGGGACCATGATACCCACCTCAGGGGCTTGAATTGGACAGCTCATATGCCACTCCTTGGTGCATAAGGCCCAACATAAGATGCTTTTTTCAGATTCATCCTCCCAGATGCTAAAATTGCCAAGCAAAATCTCAGATGCTTTTTTTACCCTCTCCACTGTTTCCAAGGCTAATTATTAATCTTCTGTCAAGCTTAATTTCTTGACCCTTAATTCGATCTCAGCAGCTGGTCCCTTCATCAGCCCTGCTGCGCTCAAGTTGTGCTGCTGTTTTAGCTGTGCCCTGCCAATGGATCGACAGAGAAAGTTCAGAGCTGCATCTACTCGGTTTTGATTCCAGTGTTCGTTGTGATTAGATGCTCCAAGAAAAAAGACAGGGAGCAGCTCACCTGACACAGTGAAACATGACAACAGGTTCCCTAGGTCTGACGGGACCAGCAAGCAAGAAAGTCAAAGTTTTCTTGGTTTTAGGTAATGTTTTTAGACAAATGTAAGGGAACATATTCTTGCCTTCGAAAATAAAATGCAGCTGACCTTTACCCAAGAAACCAGAGAGCCACTAGTCTTTTTTGACCTAAAGTAACTACTCTCCTGTGTAGAATAGTCCTGTAATATCACTGAAATATGGTATAAATTAATTCAGCAAGGCAAAGGAACTTGTTGCAATGATTGGTACAACAGTTCCTGTGCAAGGCTCAGAGAATACTTGAAACTTATTAATATGCCCTCATTTTTCTGGGAAAGTACAAATATATAGAGTGCAATTCTTTCCTTTTGTCAACACCTCACAGTTGTCATTTTTAGCTCTAATGTCTGTACATAAATAATGAATATGCTCTCACAGTTGGTGCCACAGGAACAAAACTCGCTATCTTTATAGGTAAATCTGATAACGTTTTTTTTAGATCTCTAAAGCATGCTCACCGAAACAAGAAAATCTACCAAAAGGACATAATTTTTTATATGCTACAATACTAATCTGGGAAACATATTGCCACAAGGCAGCGTTATGTCAGCAAGTCTAGAAGAGCTATATATAGCCTTCAACATGCATAATAAAATTACTATCTCCACCTTTATTAGAAAAAATACAGAAATTTTTGCCCTAGAGACAAGTGACAGAAAAACTGAATAAACCATTGTCATGGCTCAGATCAAAAACACTAGCTAGAAGCACGAAGTTAGGGGTGAAATTCTTGGGATTTAATTTATTGTCTTCAAGGTTTACTGAAATTTTTCATCCAGATAACTTACTCATAAAGCACATACCTGATCTGACCTCATCAGCTGATGTGAATAGATAATCAGAAAATCAAGTGCAACTGGTAAAAATTCCAATTAGAAAAACAATGTATTTTTTAAAGAAATATTAAACTAACTTTCATTCGCATATTTTCAAAATGTCCCTTTGTTTGAAAGTGATGAAACTCACCACCTTTTCTTTGAATTTAATCTGATTTTGGAACCAGATTAAATTTTGGCTTTACCTCCAAAAAAAAATAAAACCAAAACAAAAGCCTATTTTTTTTGGATCTGTCAGGCAATTAAAAATCATCTACTTAAGTACAGCAAGCTTTAAGACTATTTCACTTTGAAGTATTGATACTGATCAGGGCAGTATTATACTATTATACACTTAAGGCAGCAATTCCCATGTTCCTCCAGGAATAAGGATATTTGAGCAAGTTTTATTTGCTAAATGTATATGTCATCCCCATCATAGCTATTGCAAGCAAGATACAAAAATGAGTGCAACCATCTCTTCATATTTATGTTTCATTACACTGTAACTTTAAAGAGAATGGGACATACAACAGTTTGCCACTGGATTTGTGCACAATCATACTTGTACATATATTCAAACAAAAAATTTTTGTCCTGCTTTTTTTCCAGAAATAAAAAGCCTGATATACTCAGTGCACATTACAGAGCGCTACTCTTGAGTAAGAGCAGAGCATTGCTCCTGAGGAAATGCTGATGTAGCATCTGCATTTCTGTAACTTATAGCTCCCAGAGAGCCTGGTAATTCACCCATTTTCCTCTACTCCAGACTGAGCATGCTGAGATCCTATGCGTTGGGGGTGTATCTGTGCTTCTTCAGTGATCATGTGTGCGCAAAGTGGTAGGCAATGGTATCTCCAATGCTTGTGTTGCCTATTGCACTTGATTTGTAAACTGAGGAATAACATGGACAGGCAACTCAGCATCCTTAACAGATTGATACTTAAAAGTATTTATGTATCATCTTTCCTTTGCTAGCAAAGGGAATTTGATGACTCTGCTGCTGAGTTTTTCATGGTGCTCAAGTATGTTATTTCCAGACAAAATAAGCACCAGTTCTTCACTAACAAGATCCTGGTGGCTTTAGTACTATCTTTTTAGGGATACACCTTAACACATTAATTCCATTCAAATGAGCATAAAAATATCTTGTCCTGCTTGGATTTTAAGTAACCTTTGAGAATTGAGAAGGGCCAGAGAATTTCCTTCCTCCTGCTATTTCTAACACATATTCGAATGCGCACCCATACACACACAGCCCCCCAAATACAAATAATTTATATAGCAACCCAAAGGCTACCATCATGATTCCTACACTATGCAAACAGAGATACAGAGGAAAAACTGCTCCTGCAGTAGCAAGTGGGAAATATTTTTTTTTTCTTTCTCATTATTCATTCTGCAACAAATTTCCAGGTTTTGGTAGATTGCAGTAGATATAGCAATCTTCTGCAGCCTGGCATATGGAGGGGAATTGTGCTCCCCAATGTTGAAAAGCATTTCCTGCACACTGGTACATTTCCATCTGACAAACCATGGGGCTTCATAACCAAAGTCTAGTCCTAATTCCTAGGGCAGTGGAATATGTGCCCTAATTTGATCCAGTCACAAAAATCTACTGACACAAAAATATTTTGCAAAGATCTCAGTTCCTCAAAATGAACCAGGCAGACCAAGGGTTAACAACTAGCTTGTAACAACTAGCTGTGAGGAAAATCAAGATTAAAATAATAAAATTAAGAAATAAGAGGCACACACAGAACATAAATTGATTTCTTAAACTAATGTCCCCACTTAATGAGGGCAAGGGGATTCAGCTTTACACTAAAACAACAGGACAGGCTTACAGCATTACACAGAGCCATGGCACAAGCAGAGGCACACGTTTCCCTCTTTTCCAGATCAAAGAAGTCCTGGGTGCCGTCAGCCAAGTAATTCAATTTCTCTGCTCTCCCTTTCTCTGGACCACTGCCCATGATTTCTTTAGCCTGGCAAATCTCTGGGACAGGAGTTGTCTGTTATGACATGTTTGGATGGTAGCAATTCCAGTGGGGCTGAATGAGATCTCTACACACTAACAAGTACAAATGAATAACAACAGAACAAGAACAAGAAAAAGCTTTCTTAAAGCTTTTTAGTTCCTTTTTTCTATTCCCAGGCACTTCAGAGTGCTTAATAAGCATACGAGAAAAAGCCACAAAAGGATATTGTTTTGAAAGCAAATGCTTGCTTGCATTTTTATATGGGTAAGTGAACCATTTTTTAATGTGCAAGTTCAGTAAGTAAAGACTTGGCTACTTCATATTTGAGAGCAAATCTTTTAGGACATGCACAAAGCCTGTGAGCCTGAAAAATAGCAGCAAACTGCCTGGAAGAAAACAAAAAGCCCACAGACAATTGTTGAAGGAGACCAGCAGAGGACAGCTGCAAAAAGCCTTCACAGCAGTGTTTGTTGGGATCAAGAACTGGGGACACAGATAACTTCAGACAGGTGATTAAGAATCTGCATGGTGAAGAGATGACTGAACAGTATTCTCATAAAACATTGCAAAGTTTGTAAAGCTGTGCCAACTCACAAAATGTGATTTCTTTCTTTTTAGGCTATAATATCACTTTAGCTTCTCTGGCACTGCTATTCTCTAGTGGTCCCACTGAGAATAAAAACAGAGCTGACTGTTTTGCCTCTTGTGCTGATTTTCTGTTGCAACGCCGATGACAAGCTGATATAGAAACCATCACACAGGAGGAAGAAAACCACAGTCAAAATGTCCACTGCCCATATCACCTGGTGATCTAAATCTAACATCCCAAGGAAGTAGAAAGACAGTTCACTGGAGAAATGAGACGGGTGGATAGTTATGTGACATGGGACACGCTTTACTAGATCCAATGCTCATCTGGAGGCCCGTTGTGTAAATCAACCCTGATGACAGCCCTTGCTTCCTTTTCATTAAGAAACAAACAATACAAAGGAAAAACAAATTTCCCCAGCTTATATGGAGGCAAACAGAAACCAATGTTAACAGAGGAATGTAAATATTTGTAGAGTGCCTATATGCCTAGATTTCATTTCCAACACTGATTCCCAACAAACTATAGATTTGCATCAATTCTGTCCTCAGGAACATGATGCTGAATCGCAAAAAAGATAATTTAATGTACAGCTTCCTCTTAGCCAAGACTAAGTATCGTACAGGACCCCTCATTCTGCACTCTCCTAACTCGACAGCCCATAGTCTGCCTCTATACGTAGCACATGCAATTCCTCCTGAAGAAGAGAAAAGTACCTATGAGCTATCCTCACCCTTTTAGCAGAACTTGTGCCATTCTGACTTCTACACCCCACTTCAACAACTGAAAACTCAGGAGCCCAGAAAAGTAGCTTGGGCTTTTTTTTATTACCTTACACAACGCTAAGCTACATGTTCACACATGCTGACTCTTCATGGGAGGTACAGAGCTAGCTGTCCTTTGCTCCTTTGAATATATTCACAGAGCTGACAGTTAAAAGCTCCATTTTGAACATCTGGAACAGTAATAGCAAAACCAGCAGCAGCATCACCAAATTCTGTATGTCAGCGGTGCTTATTGTTTTCCTCAGCAGCATTTTCTGCTGTGCAGCACTAAATGATTCAACTGAGAATAGTATAGTCATACGAGTATGTCGACATGCTCTCTGTGAGAATTCCCTAAAGTACCATGTACCGCAGGTTATACTTGAAGCAGAAGGTATTTCAATCTCAGCTTTGTACCCATCTACCTAATCAAACTACAAATATCAGATCATTGAGAAGAAAACTTTTGTCAATGTTCTATTTCTTCTAATTAGCTATCATTATCATAACTACCAACCCTACTTCAGAGGGAAGATATTAAAAGTTAGATTGATATGCTAGGGACTTTATAAACCAAATTAGGGAAAGTACATCAGCAGATGGCAGGCACACAAAGATGTGGAAAATGGGAAAAGACTGAACAGAGATGGTCCTGTCACAAGAACACTGGATGAGGTTTTGTTGCTTCTTTTTTGTTTCTGCAACAGTAAGTACAAAATAACCACACATGTAGTGCCATCATTTTTAATCATACTCAGTAAACTGGATCTTCACCTAGCACAAAACCAGCATAATGCTGCTGCACCCCATAGAGTTGAGCCGATATTGAACTTTTCAGGCTCGTGTGTTTCCGAATTGAATTTCCAGCCTGACTGTGCCCCCAATGAAGTTAAGAGGGATTGTTCAGTTGTTTTTCTTTCACATGGAGGAAGGAGTTGAGTCCAAAGCAGAATTTTTTTTTTTTTTTGCTTTGCAATCTTCTTAACTACCTAATTATTGCAGAAATTGAGTCTAAGCTTAATCCTTTTTCTTTTTCTGTCTAATTCTAGTTTCAGCAGGTTGAGTGTTGGTTGGTGAGCAAAAGCCAGAATGAAAGTCCGATTTAGTTTACTTACAGACACAAAAATCCCCACCAAATACAAATCTCAGAAACCCCACCCTTTCTAGGGATGAGAATCTACTTTTAGAAACAAAACAGCTTTTAGAGGAGACAGGACCTGTGACACAGAGTGAGGCAGGCTTACACAGCCAGGGAGGTCCAATAGAAACTCCCAATGCACCTTTGTAAGGGATCCCATTATGCTGAAGCCACTATTCTCCTTTAAACATAGAGCATCCATGTGGTAAAGCTCTCTCAATTAAAAATACATACTTCATGTGGAAAAATACTAATAAGGATTTTTTTTTTCCTTTTCCAGACAGTGTGGTTAGTAACCTGAGAAGACTGGTCATCTTTCCCTTAGGCATCTGTGACGCCAAAAAAATGTTGTTTTCCCTGCAGCTGAGGCTTCTGTCCCAGAAAACTCTGAAAGCACTGCCTAGCTTAGAAATGTAATAAAATGCTAAAATCTGGAAACTTTGCCAAATCTTCCTTTCATTACCATTTTCATATGGTTTCACTGCACATGCTTTCTTCACCACTGCTGCTTTAACACTTGCTTTATATATTAGTTACTCAGCTGCTCTTGGCTTTGACTTATCTGTCACCCTATCTCCAGATACAGCCATTTCTATTTATCTTAACCATGTAAATCTTTCTTTTTTCTTTTTTTTTAAGCTTCCTATGGTGTGTACATTTCTTCGTCTGGCTACCTTGTCTGTCTCTCTCACAGGTGCCTACATTTATCAAAGACTCAAAAAGAACTTTCTCCTGTCTCCAATTTGTGTCTCTGAAATCTTTCCCACAGCGATCACCTACTTTGTCAGTTCTTTTATACAGTATGTTCAGACCATTCAAAACAGAAAGCACGATCTGTGCCCATCACTCCTCACTCTCCCTCTGCTTCAAAGACTGAGAGTTCAAAAAGTCAATGGTGGCCCTATTTCCTATCACGGTGTCCCATTCAGCTTATCTACATATCCACACCAGTCAGGCTTGCAGGCACATGGACTGATGACCATCTCACACCACCTCCCATAGTAGACACCATGTAAACACCGGACCTCTTGCTTTTCAGAGGACATAGGTGGGCACCTATCTCCTGCTGAGACTTTTGGGGAGGAAAAGAAGCCTCGTGCATGGCAGCACTAGCTGTTGACAATGTGTTTGGCATCCAGTGGAGTTCACTTCAAACATGGCAGTTAGCATGTCTTGCTACACCTGTGTTTTCAAGCCAGTCACTGGAAAGATGTATGAAAATATGGTGAATTTTAAAATAAAACAACAAATCTACCCAAGGATGTGCTCAAAGATGAACCTGGGGTTGCCCCACACCCATTTCATACACACATACAGAACTATATCCCACCCCAGCAGGGACATGTGCCGGTGACATCAACAGGCTCACGGATGATATAAACTGCTTCAGGAGTGTGCTGCTGGGCACCCTCAATCCAGCTTGTGAGCACAACAACTAAAAGAAGAGAATAAAGGCCTGAGGAAACAAACCAGTAACTGAACAGATGTAAGCAAAACTCCTTGAATGAACTGGAACTAAAATGTAGCAGGAGCTAAGGCTTGAGCAGCAGCCAGGGATATGCCTTCTCAGATGAAGAATGGAGCCAGACACAAATATTCCTGTTCACCTTCCAGAAGGGATAGACAAGAGCCAGCTCAGACCTGAAAACTCTGCCAAAGAGGCAGTAGATAAACACTCGCGCACAGTATCTCACTAATGCAGCTCTACAACATCCAGAGCAGAGCTGGCTTTCTTTTGGCTGGCTCAGAGTGGACAGAGAAGCTTAGAGCTTTCCGCATCCATCTGCACAGACATGCCTTAAAAGCCCTACTGAAGCTTTGCCTATCAACACCAACTGAGAAGCCTGTCCTAAATTTAGGGTAGTAAAACAATTTGGCAGAATACATAAAACTATGAAGGACCAGCACAGATTCTGTATCAAAACTGTGGAAGCACATCCAGTTTTTGACATGTTAAATTATAGGCTAACTTGTCAAATTAATTTTAAACTCTCAGGGGAACAAATTCTGACAAGAAAAATAAACAAATAGAAAAACAGATTGCTGGAATTAAAGAAACCTTCAGCACCAAGCATTCAACAGCCATGGAAAAGCAGTGTTACTATGACTACTGACAGCCAAGTAATAATACCTCACCCTCAGAAACATAGCAAACAGCATCTCTTTGTCTGACTAGACTATTCAGGAGTAGGGGACAACACCTGAACATCCTCAGGTTTCCTGTGCTTCCGTTATCTAAGACATGAACTGCAATAGGAGAGTAAGATATAAATGTGTCAAAAATATTCTCCTACGTTACATGCTCATTGAAATCAAACATCTACCCATTCTTTGGTTTTTTCCTTTTTTTTTTTTCTTTTTTTGCCTCCCTCCAACTGTACAAATAACCAGAATGTTTTTAATAGAGGACATTTTATGCCTCTCTTTTCGGTCCTGCTATAGAGCTGGACTCGCAGAGAATGTATGGAAGGAACAATGAGACCTGTATGCTGTACTGTGTGGGAGCTTGTGTTGTGCAATGCTGAGCAGTTAGAGGAGAAGTCAGGCTACTTGCCACTCACTGGATGATGAACAGCACAGCTCTAGGCACCCACACAGAACCAGACCTTAGTATACACTTGGCAAAATTTGTGACAGCTAAGTGACAGCTGAAGTAAGACTTCAAATTTCCTGATAACGGAACAGTCAACCGTATAGAGGGCTTGTCATGCAAATATTATTCATGTGCAGAACTAATATGCAGGAGTAAATGTGCAGTGGTGACTTCAGTCTCAAACCTAAACCATGGTGTTTCAGGATCCTGCATTTCTTGCTCTGAGTCTCAGCATTTCCCCTTCACTACCCCTAGAAACTGAGGGCTGCTTCTTTACCTCAAAGGGTATTCATGAAAACACAGAGTAAAAGAAATTATCTGTCCCTACAGATGTATCCACTCCCTCTATATTTTGGCACCATGTAGATGTTGTAAGTACAGCAGGACTAAATCAGTAAAATCAGTATTTCAATAGCTTGAACAAGCAATCAATAGGAAAAAAACCCCCAACAACCAAAAAACCAGAAGCAAACAGATCTCTCTCCACCCCTAAAAGAGTTACATGGATCAGCAGTTATCACGTTAGCTAAAATTCCTCCCACACTCCTTTAACCTTGTCTTACCTTCCACTAAGCTTTTAACATTGAACACCCAGGTTCGCGCCTCCGTTATCCATTGGGAAAGAAATAACACTAAAGAAGTTTTAGTGTTGTTACACTAAAACAATTTATTGAGTGCGTCTCAATCAACAGAAGTCAGAATTGTATAGCCCAAGCACCCTGAGGTATGCCCAGCTCTAAGGTAAGAGAGGGTACTCCCTTTGTGGGGTGATGCTTCTTTGCTCTGGGGTGGACAGCCTCCTACTACACGAGGTGGTGAGGTGCAGTCAATGGCTGTATTATTCCCACCCCACAGCACCACAGCAGACCGAAAATGACACTCCTAGAAACACGTAGCAAAGCCTGTGTCTCTCCAGTGACTACAGAGAGATCCCACAATGAGTGGGTGTGTAATCTGAGCACTTTAATTAAGTGAATACTCAAATAAAGTTAGTTCAGCAACATGAATATAGACCCACAGCTGCGTTTAGAATTACATACTTCCGAGCAAAAACAAGAGTCTCAGGCACTCTTCCTTGTTGTTACTTGCAAAGCATGAGCTACACATATATTTAGTACCTGAAGAAGGACTTGTGTGCCAAAGAGCTTGTGGGTTTTTCCCAGAGAAATAATTTCTCCCTGAGTTATAAAGAGGAAAAATGAGAAGCGCATAGAATTAAAACAAAGGTAGTATGGCTCAATCTTCTGTTCTGGAATCCAGCTAAAATCAGGGTTCCCAAATGCAGGGTCTGACTTTCTGCATGCTTGTGCAACTGCCATTCATATTCATCTCAATAAAGTGTGCAGGAAAGAAGTACCTCAGGATAATTGTGCCTAAATGGTAATATATGTGAAAAGACTGGTCTCTGCCCTGCTTGAGGATCTGCCAGTAGAGCTTTCAGAGAGTACAGTAGTAATCCAGGCAATTTGACTGTTAGAAACGTAAATGAAAGATGATGCACAGCAACTAAGAATCCTAAAACGAAATAAAGATTGCGATCTTGTTTATGCAAGCCAATTGCATTTATTAAGCTTACTTTTCTGCCAAAAAAAGAAGTCAATATTTTCAGCCTTTTGTTTTGCTGGGGCTGTGTTTTATCTATTAACATGAGTAATTCTGACAATAGCCTTCAGTTCAACATCAGCAACAGATTTATTTTTTCTATATATGTCCTTAATGACTTGAATCCTCCCTGAAGAAAAAATCCCATTAAACTCACAGAAGTCCTATGAATGGAAGAATTCCAGATGCAGAACCAAAACTGATTATCACATTGCTATGAAAGAATTTGAAGTCTCGCAAAATGTACTTAATAACAGTCAGGCACTGAGAAAAACCACATTCTTTAGCATTATAAAGTAGACATATTGTGAAGCTAATGTCAACATTCTTGGCACACAGTCCACTACCATTCTAAATCAGGTAGTGGGCTAGATTCAAATACCAGTAAACCTGTGAATAAATGTGTACTAACAACATAGCTGGTGGCTGCAGTGTACCTTTACAAGGATTCTTGTTTAATAGAATAATTTTAACTGAAAAAATACAGATTTATTAAAACCTAAACTGTTTGTGAAAAGGGGAAGGTGGGAGAAGTGGAAAAAGTGCCAGTTCGACAAAAAGAAAATCAAAAATTGTCAAATCATTTATGTGCCATTTAGCAATAATTTAGTATTTCAGTTTATTCGCAGTTATTTGATCTAGAAATGCTGTCAAATGCAAACAAGTACATGATTAAGAAACAAATAGCCTGAGCATAAAACTGAAGCATGTTGAAATAGTTTTAAAAATCTAAGTTGTCTTGATGAAATATTCAATTCTTGATGATGCATCATAGTAGTTGCTTTAGCAAAGCGCATCATGCAACATGAGGTCCAGTAGGAAATTTTTGCTATGAGTTTCAAAGGTCTATGAAACAAACGAATTTGAACTCACCTAGGTCTGCAGTGTATTCACAACGTAATATTTCTCTCCCTGGTTAAAACCTACACAGTTGTCTGTTTTGGAATTTTGAGAATTTGTGTCATCTGGAGATTTTTAACCCAAAATTTATGAAATTACAATTCTTTTCATATTAGGAAATAAATTGCTTAAACCCCTATTTTTCCATCCAAAACAGGTTAAATGAAAACTTGATGAACAGGGAAAGTGTGGCTTTCACTGGTAAGATGCTTTCTTATGTACTTTGATTAATATACATGCTAAAAATACTTTCACATAAGATATGTGCATAATACCATCATGTATTTTTGCTCTCTTGAATAACTGATATATGATGTTCTGTGAAACGCAGCAAATAAAACCAATCCAAAGCTCTAGTTTAGAAAAATAAACAGTTCTTTGGTTAAAATTTCTGCCTCCTTGTCACCTGCATAAACGGTCATTTATTCTGTTCACTCATATCAAAATATACCAATTGCTAGTACTACACGTTAGCTATGATTTCTTCTTTTTTCCATTTAGGAACAAGTCAGCTCCTATTCAGAACAAAGTTTCTTTCTGATATAAAAATATGACTAAAATATCGTATAAGTAATCAAACTTATAATGTCTAAGACACCCAAATTTAAATACCAACTATCTACAAAGCTTTTTAGACATACGATGTTTACAACAAATTTTGAATACTTCTATTTATAGGACAATTTGCCTTATGGGTAGCATAAATGTACACTACTGTAACATTCACAGCACATACTAAGGTGACAGCTGAATCTCAGTACTTTGACAGCACATTGTTTCAACAAAAAAATCTAGATTTTCCATAGACAATCTCCCACTGAACAAATAAAACACTTGCCCAAGGGACCCAGGTTATATTTTTTTCCACTTATATTAAAATCTCAGTAACTCTCTTCACATTCAGGGTTTATAAATCAAGGATTCTCCAGTTTGCAAAAAAAATCAGTAATGGTTTAAAAAACATTTAATCTGACACTGTAGCAGTAACGGGGACTACGAGAACAGTACCAGACTCCTCATAATATTTATATAAGCTGGTTCATTACAAATGAAAATATTATCATAAGGTTTTCCTTTATAACTTCTTTTTCCTTGACTTGATTAAAGAAAGCACTGCAAATACATTTGTGATTCTTAAGGAGAGTAAATCAGAAGGAAAATACTGTAAATATGGCCTTTGTGAACAGTTAAACTCTGTTGATGTACTGACTTGCCGTACCATAAATGTTAAACTGGATGGGACACCCAGTGTTTTGCTGCCCGGATAGTGCCTTTGCTCAGGGACAAAAAAGAGCAGTTAAGCTTAGACAGTTTCCATTCAAGTGGAAGCAGATTGTGACAACAGATTTTCCTGAAGCCATCAGAAATGAGCCCAGACATGTTTTTCTGTAAGGGCTGAGGACTGAATGATGCTGGCTTCCTTCTCCTGGTCCATGTGCTCCAAGTTTTCCCCTTCTCCATGGTGGAAAGCAGCCCACCAGATCTGAACCTCAGCTAGCCAAGTACTTATGTACAACTTGTTGCCAAGAGAATTCCCTTCTTTCAGAGGTCTCTGTCTGCAACAGAAAGGAATATTTCTTTGGTACAGTGCTAAAGATGGCTTTTGCCAATAGCTGCAGTTAAAACGTCTGTTATATACAGCAAGCCTCTATATCACAAAATATCTTATAATTTGGAATGACTGGTGGCATCTGCGCTGAGGAGACTGGAGCATGAAGCAGCATGTGAGGAAGGTCAGAGTGTAAGCTGGGTGAGGGAAGGAAATGCCAGAAGATTTTCCTGTGAGATTTTTTTATCTAACCACCACAGTACCATTACCTCAGCCACCTACACAAGCACTAACATTTCGCATCCTGTCACTATACTCCTTCCCCCTACCAATACCAAAACCAAACCATTACTTGAGAGCTCAGCTATGTGAGTAAGAATTAACTCACCCTGTTTCACCCATGAACACCTACTCACCCTTATTTAATTTTAGTGGTTTAGGGTTTGGGTTTTTTTTCTCTCACAGCTGTGGTAAAACCCACAGAAGGAAAAATACAGTCTTATACATAACCCATAGCAGACTTTCAATCTTAAGATTTCATCCTTACATAAATATAGGGGTTAATACACCTAGTTGTATGAAGATTAATCCCCCTACCTGATGCCAGATCTGTGGTGTTCTTAGTACTACTCATGTTCCAGCTGTGTTATTTAAAGCTCCCATCCACAACTTCAATGTTTTCATTAGACTTTCTGAAAAAGTTTAGGTTCTTTCTTCATGACTCAGTGCTCTCTACTTACTTTTGCCTGAACTATCTTTCTTCTCTGAGTCACCACCTCTCTTATCAGCTTCCAACCTCCTTCCTTTTTTATTAGAATTTAGCACCATGTTCGTGCTTACAGGTTTTTCTCTAAACTTACCAATGGCTTTTACAGTCATAGGTGAATAACTGCTTCATCAAGTGGATATAAAACAGCTTAATATGCAATCATATGTTGCAATAAACAACATTATTGAAATATTTCACTGGTATCCTGATGTTTAATGAGATACACTGTCAAGCATGGTAGTAACACAGGATTGGTGACATTGTTAGTTGAGACTTCATTTTAGATTATTGGTCAAGTTTACAGATTTATTTAGGGAGGTTTCTGATTTATTATCCTTGCCTGTACATCCAGACAGTCAGTTCTTAGTATCTAGGGGCTACATGTGGATACATAATAAAGATAAAGAAAATAGTGAGAGCACACATCAGGGATTTCAAACGTGAGCCTGTTATGGTTTTTAACTTAAAGGAGTTCTCGGCCATGACCAGAGAGAGCACTGCTCTTGCTTTTTTCTTCCCTGTGAGCATCGGGACCAAAGGAAGCATGCTTGAGAGGCATGGGGAAAAGTGTGAAAAGGGAGAGAAAGAGCAACCATTGAAAGAAAAGTGATCAATTGGGACATAAGGGCAGAGCCTGTGATAAATTTAGAGTTTGAAATATCTAGATAACCAGCCAAGAAACTACACCTATGTGGTTCTGGAAAAAGAATTTGCAGACTGAATTCTAGAAATAACAAAAGCATCTCTATCAGCAGAAATAGTAGGAAGGTTGTGGGCTTCACAACAAACAAAATGGTACACATTTGAGCCTCAACAACTGTGTGTACAGTAGAGGGTGAGGATGAATGTTTCTATAGCTAGCTCTGCATGCCTTTCCAGGTAGTCAAATCTGGTTCTCAAGAGTTTCCAAGCTGAGAAAAGGTTAAGAAAGATTCAGTAGGCTTCCTTCTGTGAATATGTGGTTGTACAAATCCTGGAAATCAAAGAGTTGGACATTTTGCACCCGTCTTTAATAAGACATGACCAAAACATTTGTTTCAGGATTTATAGGTTCCTTTGTTTTTTAGGCATATCTGTTCCCTTTGAAAAGATGTTTCTATGTGAAGACTTCAGATTACTTTTCATGCATTTATTTAGTGACTAGTACACAAAACCCCCCAACATTTTTTTAAATTATGTTCCTTACAGGCTCTATATTTGGTCTGTACTGCAGGAAAAAAATGCCCTTGGTTATACCTTAAGAATTTACTAACATATATTTTGTCATGTATTGGTGCGTTTCAAATCCAAATTTCTGTATCCCATATCCTACTGCATCACGCACTAACAGGGTGAAAGCCTAGCTTTCTGATTTTGCTGTTGCACCTTGCACCTTGAACCAAAAGGAAAAATCAATCCTAACAGAAGTGATTTTTAAAGCTTTTCAAACACATGAACTTTCCACCTGCAATATACATGCATGCACATACACAGGAAAGAGGGAGGAAAAAAGAGAGGGAAGGAAAAGAGAGGGGAGGAAGAATATTGCTTTTTAGGAACTCTTTAGAAACATTCCTCTGAAACACCTAAAATCACTAAAGAGGTAAAAATTCCCATACAAATACCATATACCACTGAAATAATACCTTGACCCATCCCACCATATATGCTTCAATTAACCAAGCCAGCTAGTAAAAAAGGAGCTTGAAAGGCCATAATAGTGTGTTCCAGTAATGATGTTCTTAGTAGCTTTTGAGAGATACTAAAGGGACTAACTGCCTTGAAAATGTTAATAATGGCATAGACAGCAATGGATTATTTTTTTTTTTCTTAAGAAGAAATTATAGCCTATGTTTTCTTAGACAAACCTTATAAGACTTAAATATCTAAAAAATCATATTCAATTATTCACTGATCAAAGTCCACCAGATACACTTGGGACATCTGACCTGTGGAGACTTATTTGTCTTAAATCTATGTAAAATGCTCAGACAGACAGCTAAAAACACAGGAGCTGCACTTAATGCAGTAGCTAAAGAAAGTTACTATCCAGAATGGTACACTTTTTGTTTGAAAACTAAGTAATTTAGACAGGAAACTTGTGCCCTCCTTGACAAGCTCTCATGCTTCACTGTGCAATGCCACATCAGGTCGTCAGGCTGCTAGTCACCACATAACACTTACATGGGTTTACATCAAGTTAAAAACCTGCTTTTCTGTAGAGTGCAAAATGGCAGGTAGAAATGAAGGCCAAGAAATAGTGAACACTTCTAGAAATTGCTATAGTCCATATTTACAGTGTCCGATACAAGCAAGCTCTTCCTGGACTCTATGGCCTCTGTATAAATACTGTGCTAATGGCTGCAGTTTGTTGCCATGAACCTGGTTTGCCATTTTGGGTTACCTGACATAAGGCTCAGTCCAACACCTCTCACTCACTCATCGAACACTGCCATGTAAAACAGGAGGAGTTCAGGTTAGATGTAAGGAAGAAATTCTTTACAGTGAGGGTGGTGAGGCACTGGAATGGGTTCTCCAAAGAAGCGGTAAATGTCCCATCCCTTGAAGTGTTCAAGGCCAGGTTGGACAGAGCCTTGGGCAACATGGTTTAGGGTGGGGCATCCTTGTCCATGACAGAGTTGAAACTAGATGAACTTAAGGTCCTTTCCAACCCAAACCATTCTATGATTCTATATCCTTTTCTTGGGGAAACCTCCATGTGCTGTGGCAGCATCTGACAGGAAAGCGGCATCCTGGCAATGCCTGCCCAGCCTGGGAGCCACAGAGTGGGGAGCATTGTTGTATATCACAGATTCTGCACAAACGGAGCACGAGCTTCCCTCTAATCTTTTGTGTCCTTTGAACCCCTGGTCATTTGTGTTTGATCTTCAAAATCAGATTAGAATTAGGAAAGATGTAGGCAGAATCATTTAATAAAATAAATAGCATTCTTGATGAAATCAAACTGGAACTGACATTTGCAAATACGGCTTGTGATCACTGAGGTAAGCAATGGACAGGAACAGTATTAAATCGAATCACAGCAACATGCAACAGGTGTGAGATGTGCCTCCAATAGTGTCTGTTATGAAAACGAGACAGAACTCACTGGGTAAAGGTTGTGTTAAGGCTTTTCTTCTTGTCTCTTCATCTCCTATCAAGTGCTTATCAAGTATGTATTAACTTTTATAACCTCTGTGAAATGAACAACCTCAGATAAGCTCCTGAGGGACAGATCTCCATTTCATGGCAACCACTAACACAAGCAGCCTGTGTGCCAGCACAGTGACAAATGTCTGGAAGAATGAACTACTCTGATCTGCTGTGTGATCCCACCAAGTAGAGGCAGAAAGAGATCAAGAAGGTGGGGGTTTTAGCAGTTGATGACAATCCTGTTCCTCATTACACTGCAGAGTGCCAAACAGTGACAGACTGTGCTGGAGCAGCTGTCTGCCACACTACCCACACTGCTTGTTTGCTCCACAAACTTCATGTGTGGAGTTAAGCATGCCAGAAAATTCTCATGCTACCAGAGACAGAGGGTGACTGTGCACTGCAAATCTGAGGTGATTTGATTAAGGCCTTCCCAAGACACAACCCAGACGTAAACAATCTGCTTACCCATTTCTCAGTGTTTTAGATCACATTTCTGCATGTAACACTTGTGCTTAGTGACTGGCTTCCTTTATGTCACTCACAGGAACACCAAAAATAATGTCTTTGTTTCCCTCCAAGGGCCACTGAAAATACTGGTATACATTTACATTGCCTTTAAATCCTATTAGAGTTCTACTTTTTCACTACAACAGACTTAATAAAGAGTTAAATATGAGTGACAAAAATAACCATTCTCAGTCTCCTGGATTATTTGATTTCTTCTCAGCTAAAGAATTAATAATGCAAAAGCCAGACATTTACGAGTCATGGTGTGTCTTCACACTGACTGACTGGCTTTCATGGAATATTTATCTTCATTAGTATATTTATTATATTAGTAGGCTTGTATCACCCCCTCCTTTACTGTATTTTTTTCATTGCTATTAAGGCTAGATACATTAGCACCAGCATGAGCATCTAGATGAAACTGTCGAAGTTTATCTTGAATAACGTGTCTGTCTTAGCATGCAGATCTAGCAACTGAAACATTATTCTCACCAGAACTGAAAATGTGCTCAGAATACATGTAGTCAGAAGCAACTTCAGTATATGATAGCAGTTATAGCCAAAGCCAATCTCATTTCCCTTCTCAAAACTGAGTGAACAAGGGAGTCCCATTATTTCTAGCATTTCTGACAATATAAAAGAACATTTCTAACTCAAGTCTGTAAACTAAACATGACCTGTATTTGAAATTAATCCCTTGCATGCTTCATACAACAGAAGCACCTTTCTCAGTTGCTATGAAACTGTTAAATTCAAGAAAAGAGAAGAAACCTTCAAAAACTATGTGTCTTTAGAACACTATCTCTATGGAGCCCATTATTTAGGTTTTAGAAGATGTATTATAATCACTCTTATAAAAGAACACTGGTTTTGCACTGTTATGCACACAACAGCTACAGAAGAATGATGCACACTCCTTCTGCTCTGCCTTTGCAGCAGGATTTACTCCTGATTTATACAGCTAGACAACATATCAGCTGTTACATGTTGCACAACTCTATTTACTGCTCTTTTCCAGTATGTCTGCATGTCTTGGTGTGCTTGTCACACACACATCAGATCCACATTTCAACTCAGGCATGAAGAAAAAGGGCTTTGAGTATCCAAAAGCTTGTCTGGGTCGGTTTGTTTCCCCAGAGATGGCACTCGAACCACTTCAAATCCACAGTGGCAGCAAGCTACATTAGAAATTAAGGGCAAATGGAGGCTTGTCAAAAGCCTGTCACTTGAGCACTTCAGAAATGTGATATCCTAGCCATCTGAGCAATCCTTGCCATTCAGAGCAATCTGAAATTTGCAGGAGGCAGGTGCTTAACACCTTTCAATGACTATGTCAGGAGCGCCTTTGTAGTCATGGTGGCCAAAGGCTATAAATAAAGCAGGGATTTTATGCAGGTAATATTTTCTATTATTCCAAACCAGAAGGAGATCATTCAAAAAGTTTCTTTTTACCTTCCAGCTAGGTTGAAGATGGTCTAGGAAAATGGCTTAATCTAAATACATTAAGTCCTTACTTCAGTTACAGGGTGGAACAGCTACTTCAGTGCAATGTTACCCATTTAACCAACAGCAGCCAAGACTGTACACTGCCAGCAGATCAGTTCTTACTTCTCATCTGATGCATAGTATTATGCATAGTGAAATTAACCAAATAATGAGATAGAGCTTAAATGAAATTTTAATGACAGTGTATTATCAGTTTTGTGTTGCCTCATCCCCATGTTCAAATAAGAATGACAGCTTTAAAAATTTATGAAGCTTGAAGTGATGTGGAGGTGCTACAAAAGACTTTGGTGACTGTAAGCTTGAACCAGTGAAAATACGAACTTTCTAAAGATGTTTATGTCAGCTCTTGAAAAGCCTGCCAAGAATAGCACACTGTCTAGAGAATACAGAATAACATATCTACCACATAAAAAGTATCTTAAGACCTTCCTCAAATTCACCAAATTAAATCAAAAATAAATATATCTAATTTTGCATGTTGTGGAGGAAAGGTAAGCCAAATCTATCTTAGAAGTGACCTCAGAGAAAAGAATTAAGGCAGGGGGGAGGGGAGAAGATATACTACTTGCTCAATACCGGATGGTAATTGTTTTCCCATCATAGCTACATACAGAATTGGGTGTGAATTGAAGCCACAAAGCCACAAAAGACGAGGTATATTAAACTCCCTATAATTGCTTTGAAATCTTATTTTATCCAACCTGAAGGTAGTCATTTTGTGCCTACTGTTTTAATTCCTAAATGTGATTTATAAACAACTTATATTATCTTAATCTGTTCCTTCGGTGTTGCAGCAATGGCAAGCATACAACAGAAATCACGCACTACAAACTGTAAACACAGAGGAGGCTAAGGCGTCCTGTACAGTACTGATAGAGGTTAATACCTTCCACAGTCATTAGATTTGGATTCAGGGATGTTTGCGCAGTAGTCAATTCAGATAAAATTCAACTGTGTACTAACAGCCCATAAAAAGCATATGCATCATTGAATCTCTCAGGTATACCTGGGACTAAATGGGATAAAATTAATCTCTTCATACAAGATCCTTAAGTCACATGTTCGTCCCATTAAATTGGTTTGCCTGGGGGCATAGGGTGGTGTATATGCCTGCACTCAGCCTCTGCAGAGGGAGTTATCTTGCTAAGAATATGTACACTTGAAGTGCTGAAGCAGAAGAAAGCTGAGTGCATACGTGTACTCCAGTGACACACAATGACTTCTGCGTAAACAGAGACTGGGAAAGTGTTGCGGACACATGATGGTCTCAGCAACTAAGGACACCAGTGACACCCTGATGCACGCACACGCACACACACAGAGTTGCAAAAACCGCACCAGAACTGGGTAAACCAGCCAAAATGCCACCGTTCGACTACAGCACTCAAGCCAGAACAGTTAACACTTGGACTTGGTCAGTGTTGCTTGCTCTCACTAGAAAACTGAAACATAGAAAAGAATATCTCTTTTTTTTTTTCCTTCACCAAAATATAGTTTTGTTGCTTACTTTTGGGGGTAGGAAACAAAACCAACGAATAAAAAAAAATTACTGTGGCATTTCTACCAAATATTTTAGAAGAAAATGTTAAATCAACATCTCATAAATATTCCAGATTTTTCCACTCCTTCGTGGAGTTTCCAAATCTACGTGGTGGAACAGCACCTGTTCTGCTCTGGCAACTGCCTCCCAGTTACAACAAAGAGATAGCAGGGTTTTCCAATAGCGTACATGGTCCTAAACAGTTAGACATTCCTTTAAGACACCTCAGTATAGCAGCATGTATTCACAGTCACCCAGACCTACTCCACACCACATCCAAGACCTGTCTTTGGACTGATCTAACTGTTCAGCCCACTCACATGTGTCTGCACACAAACCCAAAGGCCAACTTTGAAAACTTTATTTTTTTTCTCTACTGAGAGCTACAAAGAATTTAACAGGATTTAAATTAAGTAAATGCACATATTAATGCTTTAAGGTCTGCATTTAACCAGAAAAGTTGTTCATAAATAAGCTAAACTTCTTATGGGGATTTTAACTTTGCTTTTCGTATTTTATTTTTTTCATTGTAACTACAAAATAAAATTATAATTTCTTAAAAGAAAAATGGAACACTTAAAAGAAGTAAAATGTAGAATTAGTGAGAAGTTGTCAGGTCACTCTCCAGGGCACGATGATTAAAAATGCAAAATTACCAAGATGAGGACTTTCTGGTATTAGTGTCAAATTCCCATGCAGTATTATCTTTCATTATTACTAAAGCAGCTAGACATTACAAGTGCGTTATGACTAAATTAATATGAGGTTTAGATGCTTAATTATATTTCCTTTTTTTGTACCATCTAGCATACCAACTCGGTTTATATTCCCATAAGATAAACAGCACATATTCCTCTCTTAGCAAATGTTACTTTAGTCAGAATTTAGTCTTTGCTTAGAATTGTACCACCATATAGAATTGCAAAAATAATATTCACTAGCCTGAAAAAAGCACTCAAAATAAGAACAGCTGCGCCTTTTAGTTTTAGTTTTCTCATTTTTAATAATATTTTGAAAATAATAGCTGTCCATTTTTCAGATTATTTGCACAGCTCCTGCCTTCAAAACTGTCAATTGTTTCAAGAAGGACAGATTATAGCCTGTCAAAAAGCTTGAAATTGAGCTAGTGACAGCCTGAAAGCTATTACAGATTCTGAAAACATATTGCAATGCCCATACGTTTTTCTTTGGCAGCTGGTTACTGGAAACTTAGCTGCAGCACAGGTATGGAAATGCTATAGGGATTGAATTAGAAAATTATTTAGAGGAAGCATTAATTTCACACGACTGGATGCCTGACTGAGGAAAAAGGCTCTTGTTTTATCCCTAGGACAGTATTGGTTTCATATACAGGCAGCTGAGTTTTACAATCACATATATCACTCCATTCCACTCCTCTCTTTTCCCTTTGTCACCTGCAGGTAGCAATCAGGCCTCTCTGATAGTTTAAGTAAACGGCTAAAAAGGTTGAAGGGGTTTCTGTAAGCCAACTGCATACTGAAACCAGCTGAGACCTTACAAAAGATGAAATCAGATCAATGCTCAAAATAGCAATAATGTGCACAAAGGATACAATTTAGTAAGGAATTAACTGTATGTATTACTTGACCCAGAGACTCCTCCAGAGTGACTCAGTGAGCATGAAAGAACTTAAGAAATAAGTGCTTAGGATACTTCCAGGATACTGCAGCTTGAATTCAAACACCTTTTGTTCTTGCTCTGCACCCTGCCTCAGTCTCACCATCTCAACACCCACAGCCCAATTTAGCAAAAACACTTGCCTTGCACAGCCTTTACACTTGTGCAGCAAGTTAGCTCCCACCCTGAGTTGAGAGACCTTTGTGTCTGTCTTGCTGTTTAGATGTGAGAGAGTACAGAAGGTAGAAAGCAGTGACTTAATGGACCCTGAATATCAAAAAATACCACTGCTGTTCCACACTTTCCCAAACCTGCAGTCTATCCCAATATGCACATATAGCTTTCTCCTTCTACCTCCACAAGCTCCTGTTTATGGCACAATCACCTGCTCCATTTGAGCGCAGTACAAATCCTTGGCTTAGAGTCTTGAAAATACTGTCCTTTCATAATGAGGTATTCTTTTATATACCTTTACATGCTACCTCCTTTATCTGTCTGACCTTGGACAATCAGTCACAGTGCCAGAATTTCAAACAAGTTGACAGGGTGGCCTCTAAAATTTTATGACTGCTCACTTCATTTGCAGCAGTTTCCAGCAGGTACAGGCCATTCTTCCCAAAGCTAACGGGCAGCACTGGTTTCTTCTGGTTTTCTGATCACAAGGGAAGAGGTCAACCTAGATTTTTTTAGATAGGTTTATAGAGAGGATTGATCACGTTAATTTAAACAGCTGGCAAAAAGCCCACTGCAGCTTTAGTCTTGATGAATTCTCAGATTATTATAGGGCCAGATGGACTTTGTCCTATAAGTAATTGTATATTCTCTGGAGTGGACAGGGGGCCATTGAACCATCTGTTCTGTTGTTGCAAAGAGTGTCTTATTGCTGTCTGTGTCTGCTGTTTCACTACTTGGTTCCCCCAGGCCTACTTTACATCAACTTGCTCAGACACAAGATGACCTCTTTTTTTAAGTAAGAAAGAAAATGTATTTGCCACCCCAGCCTGCCATTCCTCGTTCTCCTATCTTCACAGTCTGCTGCTTTTCTTTGCTTGTTTTAGCTCCTGAAAATGTATTAGAATGGACAACAGATTTACAGGTCTTTTAGCATTCTGGTGGTACCACTCAATGCCGCCAGGAGTTAAATTTCTAAATAATGATGCCTTGGCATGGCATTTTTCAACAGAAGAATACAAAGCTTTTCACACAGAGGTCAGCATCACTAGACCTATCCTACAAATGGTGAAATTCAGGAACACACATCCACTGTCAAGAATCATAGCATAAACCCAGGAAATTCAGAGATGCTAAGAATAGGGTCAAAAGAGACCGAAGGAAAAGGGTACACATGAATCTACGTAATCATTCAGCACAAGCCTATATATGAATGCAAGAAATACAGGAAATAAAACAGGACATAAAATTCCTTATATGTGGCCAAAACCAGGAGATTCAGGGGGATAATTCATATGGCTGAACTATAATTACTTTTAATTAATATAAAAAGATATACAGCTTGGTCAGGACAAGCTGCAAATCGGGGCCAAGGATCATAGAAACATAGAACAGTTAGGATTGGAAAGGACCTTA
>NW_009924096.1:0-3168 GCF_000696875.1 Nestor notabilis | reverse complement strand
GGAGGGAGAAGGAAGGAGAGGGGGGGAGCGGGAGGGCGGCCGCGGGGGCCAAGTCCTCTTTAATTGATTCGTTACCTCAGCTATTGTAATACATGTTGCAATGTTTAAGCGGGAGAAAGGCACATTATAAACGGATGTCATGCAATCTCCCCTTTCATAGCTGCTCTTGCACGGCTATTGTGCAGTCCGGTATGAGAAATGTGACTGATTTTTAAGAACAGGGCGTTATTTGTCTATGGCTTTTTATTTTCTTTTTCCCTGCACTGTCAAAATTATCTGTCATGTTCTCCAGTAATTATGGATTTACTCCAGTAATCAATTATTCATCGAATTTCACTTACCTATGCTTTTTCTTAAGTTATGGCTTTCCAAGGGCACATCTGTTTTTCTGTGTCAAAAGGGTAAACAAACATTCCTACAAATTAAGCAACTTACTCCTAATTAAAAGAGGAGAAAAAAAAAAAAAAAGAATTATCAGTTTTCTCCATTAATGAATACAAAGACAGCCCCTTTGCAATATTTAAATTATGGTCCTTATTGGATGTTGTTGGACTGAAAGAAAATATCCTATTTGAAAATTCAGGCACTGAAATGAACAGAAAACAGATGCAGCATTTGTGTATTGACTGCTAAACTGGGAGAAAGTGTGAGATATTGATGACACAGGTCAGCATAACTGAGAACTGAAAACAGCATAAGCACTTACATGTATATGCAAGAGCATCACACGCAGCAAAAGTTCCATTTCTGTCTTGGACATAATATACATCATATACTAAGTATACATCTAGATAATAAACGCTAGTAGGCTAAGACTGTGAGTATTTAATGAAGTCTTGTAAATAGTGTATGAAGATTATCTAGAAATAAAGACTTCAATATATTGCCATGCATGATGCAGTTTAAGGTCTAAACATGTTCACCTGTCCTACACAGAAGGATGGAAATCAGTGACAAGGAGACATTGCTCCAAAGGTCCTGTGTCTAGGGTACAGTTAATATGGCAAGAGTGTTACACTCTAGTTGGGAGCTACCAATGTAAATACAGTATGGTAAATGCATTTTGCAAATCTTATTGAAAAGTCATATGTACAGCACAAGGTTACTTGCCACTACCCCATTATTTCACCAGGCATATACTTAGAAGGAGACAAAATAAGTTTAAAAGGAAACATGAAGGAAAAAACCCCCAGCATTTAGACAACTCTTACACTCTGATAATCTACAGTAGCAGCTGAATCATATGAAGTACTCTACACACCTTGGAGAACAGCAACAGAGAGGACAGGAGGGAATAGACAGTTTTCTGCATCAGTAGCCTCAGATGACAGAAATACAACAGTAGGAGTTCAAAATCAGGTCTTCAGCACTGCATTTCAGCCCTATCTCACAGCTTGCATCTTTAAGACCTCTCACATCTTTTTGGAAGAAGATTCTAACTCTTTGTTCTTTGAATTCTGTTGCTACTTTGGTTTGGGTATTTTATCCCTTAGATAAAAGTATAACCAAACCCAGTAGTATTTCCATTGTCAGAGGAGGTGTACTAGAGAAGTTATCAAAATTCTTCCATGAATACACTCTTATCACTGTAGTTACACCTACACTTTTTTTTTCCTTTTAAATAGAAGAAATTTAAGTTTCAAGGTTGTGCTTTGAAAAGAGGTGACTATTGCACTAGTAAATATAAGTTGTAAAGGAAGATACTGTAGTTGTTTGCAGTTTAGACCAAATTTTGTTTCACTTTTTTGTTTTTGTTTCTCTTTAGGTCTACTTAGAACTAGTTCTGCTTACCTGAGGGTTCAGGGTATACCTTTCACCTCTTGTAGCTTATTACTTCCATGGGCCTTGCACTTGTCATCGTAACGTTAAGGAGATTCCTGATTAATATCAACTTAAAAGAGAACAGGCTGAGGCCTATTGTATTTAACAAAATAAGGCAAAATCATTGGCATCATCTGCAAATTTAACAAAAATAGTAGATTAGTATACGTGCAAATTAAGGAGGCAATAACCTACACCATCATAATTAAGAAATTACGCCGTGAAGGAGAGAAATTGCCATAACCATTGTGGAGCCTACAGAGATTAATGAAATATGGCTGTGAAACTGCTTTAATAGATAAATTGGGTGGGTGGTTAAACATTTGAGTGAAGATGATTACTTTGTAGTGAAACAAAACAAAGAGGAATAAATCACAAAGCTCCTCCATTACCACAATTAAAATGCAATTGCTTGATCAATTATCACTCTAGCTAATAGCTTGATGGAGGACAAGCAAATAAATAAAGCATTACACTAACCAAAGTTCTCTGAAGTATAATAATAATATCTGTATACGTGTGATACTTATTTGTATGCATTTAATCCTAATACACGTATAGTGCATTGTGTAACATAAGCAAGGCTGTATATAATGTATTTAGATATTCGTTTGTAGTGTACAAGTAAGCATCAATGATACATAACCATGATACTGCATGCAGTGGGTAATATAACACATTTCAGTGTGTTCTAGATGCCTAAAAAATCTCCTTGGTCTCCATACTTACCAGGCAAAGGTGCTTTGGAATACTTTCCCCCTTGGAACAGCTTCCAAGGTCAGAATATGTGATGACACATGTCGGTTTCCAACTTGCCCTTGGAAAATGATGGCCACTTGCTGGAGTTCATGTGGACATGGGGAATTTTAGGGTGGTAGTAAAGCAAACTGTGACTGTCATATATCAGTATTACACTTTTATATCTAGTAATCAGCAAAGCGTGCATTTCTATATAGTAAGGTAAGTGGTAACTTATATGATCATATGAAATAAAATCTAGGTTATAAAGGCAAATAACTTGCTTATTTATAGTATGAGCACCCTGTGATAATGCAATCCAAAGTCATCAGCAATGAGCAGACTTGTCCTCTTGATCCAAAGTCTGGTCAAATATAATATGATTTCATCTGTGGAAATACTCACACAGTATAGTTTGAATATGCAGGGAACAAACTCTTTGTAACGATTATTCAGTGTGTGTTGCTGCATTGCTTCAGCCAAGACTTGCAGAGCTGAGCCATCCCCCTGGCTTAGGGCTGGAGACCACAGACACCAACATGGCGGATGAGCAAATAGCGTTTATTGTGCACACAGCCAGCATTATATACCCTTAGCAATGCGGAACTG
>NW_009924095.1:43602-92834 GCF_000696875.1 Nestor notabilis | reverse complement strand
CACCCTCACAGGGAAGAGCTTCTTCCTAAAAATTCATCTTAGAAAAAGTCACTCTCCAGCTTCCTTGTAGGACCCTTTAGACACTGGAAGGAATATTCTTAAGGTATAAATAAATATTCCTAATGTACATCTGTATTTACTGGAATTCCATGAATCTTTTTCCCATTAAGTTGCTTAAATTTTTTAGCGCAAGTAAATTTTTAGCACTTCCAGTGTTCCTTGGCAAGGGGGGATTAACTTCAGATTAACTGCACATTGTGTGAAGCAGATTCTTTGTTCTGACCTGTTATCACCTCAAGCACCAGGTTTTGTCTTTTCAAAGAAACAAAAAATAGTTTCTCTCTTTCATCCTCTTCATGCCACTCATAATCTGATAGACCATTATCATATTCTGCTTCTGTCACCTCTTATTCAGATGAAATATTCCTAGAGTACTTCATTGTTCTATACCTTTGATCAGTCTATTGCCCTTCAACGTATCTTTGCCAGTTCTGCTGCATCCTTTCTGGGAGGGGGGACACCAGAGCTACTCGAAACATTCAAGAAGCAGCCACACGTTGAATTTGCCCAGGGACATAATAATGTTTTCTATTTTGATCTCTATTCCTTTTCTATTTATTCTTAACATTCAATTTGCTTTTTGTCACTACCATTGAGCACTGAGGTGACATATGCATAGAACTGCCTATGATAAACACCAACTCATTCCTGAGGAAGTAATAGTCCATTCAAAGCTCATCACTGTATGTAAAGTTAGGATTGCTTTTTCGCTCATGTGGACCACCCTATACTTATTTCCACTGGATTTCAGCTGCTATTTTATCATAAAATCACTCAGCAATGTGACGTCCCTCTGCAATTCTTCCACATCATCCCTCATCGTTACTACCTTGTATAGCATCATCAGAGGATTTAAGTCACCTCATTACATCACTCAGCACCAACACACCTGAATTACATCTCCCTTAAGGATATTTGCCTACCTTTCCATCTTGATGGCCAGGTTCTGTTGTAAGTAACAGCAATGCAAACCCCTACAGAGAAAACACACTTATGCTATTTGTTTCTCTAAGTTCTTGTGTATAGGCAGGTAACACTGACACAAGCAATGGTTTTGGCTTTGTCTGTGAGTGGTGAGTGCATGTACTGAATTCAGAGCAAGCTGTTTTGAATAGGCTGTGAAACAGGAGCCTCTGTGTGTGTGCTTGCCTGTGTATCTTTTCATCTGCCTCATTCTACTGGTGTGCATGTGACTTTGTGTGTGGCCTTCCTCTGAATTTATTTCGCTTGCTTTTTGATTACAATAATAATAGTGGTGTTGAAAAGAAACCTTCTCCTTTAAATTCCCCAATGCCAAGAAGTGAACTTTGAAATATGAAGGTTAGCAAAGACTTTGGAAACAACTTTGAAAAGCAGCTAAGCTGTAAGCGATCGCCTTGTCCTTTAATCAGATGCTTGGCTTCACAGCTCCAGCCATCTTCACGGATTAACTCCCATGAACTTTCTGAACTGCTTTTATGGAAAAGCACATCAAACAGATGACTCTGTTAAGAAGGAATTAATCAATTAAGCAGAAGCAGAGAAACCTACTCTCTGCTGAGAAACTGGTCTATTGACACCTTCCCCCCACCCCCCCCGCCTTCCACCTTGCTTTAAAACTTGTTTTCTTTATATTATAGGAAGGAGATTGAAATTTAGATGTAGGTTCACCCCGTGCACCAAATCCTGCCATTTTTCTTCTAAGACCAATATATTTTGTCTAATCTGGAACTGTGAGCTCTGTAGGGACCAGGAGCCTCCAGTTGTGGCAATATTGCTGGTGTGCCTTTCCTAGTGAGCCAGGATGATCTTTCAGTGCCTTGGGTGATGAGCATTTGTCTCCCTGTGGTGGAAGGTCTTAGGTTTTCTGCCTGCATCTCCAACAGGAGCTATTTAGGATCTGGCATTTCCATAGCTATCTCAGAGACCAGCTGTGTAAATCAGGCAACAGCAGTGTGGCTGGTACCCCTCAGAACCAATTAGATGCTAAAGGCACAGTGGGGTCTCTTAGCAGATTACCAAACTCCGTGCCTAGGGGAGGACAAAATGAGCTCATCTGTACTGATGCTGCCAGGCACAGAAGGAAGCTAAAGGATAAAGGGTTTCACACTGTGCCAAACCACAGCACTGCTTGGGCACCTCCCTACTAAAGACTGCTGAGTGCTTCCTGAAATCTCAGGGTTTAACCTCAAGAGGCAGCTACGAGCTCATGTGTTCCCATTTGTGATGACTGACAAGCTGTGGGCATCACTGAAAATGAGCGCAGTTGCTGGAGGGTCTGAGACAGGAGCATCCAGCTGGGATGCAACTCAGTTCTCCACTTCCGTGTGGTCGTGGGTGATGAGTTGCATAGGCTGGATTCAACATACAGCTTTAGACAGGTAACAGGTATCATTCTAAGTTGGTCTTCTAGGGGCTTTCTGTAGTCAATGGGAAGAGATTTGCACGCTTCCTGAACTAAGTGTGCAAATCAGGTAGTATGAAGTGGCCATGGGAGGTGTGAAGGAAGGAACCCAAGTGATTGACAGCCATCATGCTCTTACATGCCATCAGAAATATCTGCACCTATTTAGGGCACCCACCAGTCTTCTAAAATGGGATTCACAGTATTTAGCTCCTCTTTGTATGTCAATAGAGACAAACTAGGGATGCAAGATGAGATTTTCTTTATTCTCCTTCAGATCAAGGTTCTTTTGACTTGAAAAGGGATGATCTTTCATGACAGGAAGATTTAAGAAATTATAGTGTTGCTGCAGATGGCATTTAAGGGAGGTTCCTCCCATCTGTTTGCTCTTGAGAGTGTTAAATTCCTGATGTTACAGATTCTTGTAAAATGGAAAAGCGTATTTCCAAGAACATGAAGTCTAAGTACCATATCAGTCTTCCACAGCCACATGGACAATAAGCTGGGGAGCAGTCTACGGAAGCTTGTCTGTGTGGCCTCTGTAATAGAAGTTCTGCCTTTCTTCTGCAAGATGAAATGACCTCTTCCCAGAAGAAATGTATCTATAGCTTCAGGAGTACTCGGAGTCCAAGTCACAGCTCACTAGGGAGCTGGAGTTTCTCTTGCAGAAATGAGATCATTCCTGTAGTAGTTCTCAAAACCAGTCCCTGTAATCTGAAATAGGACAGACTGCATCATCAGGCCCTTCTCTTCATCCACACCACCATATCAAGTGATTAGGAGACATGTTAATACTTCTTGCCCATACTGGTCCTAGAGGGAGACTGATCTACAGAGGATGGTGAGAGTTTTTCTTCTAATTCCCATCCTAGAACAATTTCTGGTCTCTTTAGCCTCATTTTTACCTGTGTTAGCACTGTCATTTTTCTTAAGCGATTCTTCCTCCTCCCTGGTGCTTACCCCAGGAGTATTTAGAAAAGTGCTTTTATGAATCAAAAAGATCTGATGGTTTTCAGCTTATTTCCAGCTGGGTAAGTGTTTGAAGTACGGCTGTGCAGGTCTCAGGTGGTAGGAAGAAGGGAATGTGTCAAAGAACTAGTAAACATCAAAGCAACTCCCTTACAGAGAGATCTCTCCTTCTTCTGAATTCTATTTCGTTAGATTCTGTACAATATCTATTATTTCTGGATATCACAGGAATTCCAATGGTCTAAGAACTTCAGCTAGCAGAGCCTGATGTCACCCATCTGGCTCTATAGGTGGTTCAACCTTTAGTCTAAGGTTTGGGATATAACTCAACCATTTCAACTCAACCATTCTCCAGTGAATATACAGATGCTGGAACTAAATAATGAATATAGAGATGTTGAAACCAAACTCCAAACATGAGTGATTTCCATGGTTGAGTCTAATTCTTGGTATATACTCTGAATGTGATTTTGTGCCACTGTCTCCAAGGCTGCTGGGAAACCAAACACACTCTCCTGATTGGATTTTCATTGGTGTTTGTCTCAAATGAATAAATAGAGAGTTGCAGACAAACTGCATCGCCTGCACAGGTAATTTGGGCTCTAGGTTAAGCCGAGTGTGAGCACTACTGTTCCACCCCAGATTCTGGGGCACACAGAACCTTCCAGCATTAGTGGAGGACAGAACCACAGAACAGATGATGCTGGAGACACATCTGGAGATTGCCTTGTCCAACCATTCCACTTAAAGCGGGGTCAGCTCGAACAGATTGATGGGGCCCTTGGCTGGTTGGGTTTTGATATCTCCCGAAATGGAGACTACACAGCCTCTGGATGGAGATGGAGAGTAACTTGCTCCAGTGTTCAACCACCCTCACAAGAAAAATTGAGTTTGTTGTTATTTTCAACAGAATTTTTTACAGTTCAATTCATGCGCATTGCCTCTTCTGTGTTCACTGGGCACCACTGAGGGCAGTTTGGCTCTGTCTTCTTTACAACCTCCTGTCAGGTATTTAGAAACATTGATAATATCTTCTTCTAAAGAAGAGCCTTCTCCAGGCTGAACAGTCCCATCTCTGTTGTCTTCTCCTCATATACCAGATGTTCTAATCCATTCATCATCTTTGTGGTTCTTTGCTGGGCTCTGTCCAGTCTCTCTGTGTCTCTCTTGTACTAGGGAGCCCAGACTGAAGATAGCACTTCAGATGTGGCCTCACCACGTCTGGACAGAGGGGATGGATCACCCCCTTAAGCTTAAGAGCTGGCAAAGCTCTTCCTTAAAAAGAGTCCTTCTGTTTTCAAAAACCAAGTCCTGAAAACCAATCTGTGCTGTCTGTTTGAGAGCTATAGCACACACCTGAGTGGTTTCAATGCCCAGCACACTTAGCCCTCAGCTCAGATGTTTTTGTAGCAGGGAATTCCAATGAAGTCTGGGTGTGTGCAGCATTTTTAAGATTTGTCAAGCTCATTCCTGCAGCAGTAAGCACCGATGTAATGGCTTGTGAAGAAATAAAAGAGAGAGGAAAAGGAGTATTTATTTTTGGATTGAGAGCTAAGACCTTTCAGATAGGACTATTTCCTGTTTTAATGAGCACAGTATCTCGATCCAATCTTTTTCATTGCGTTTTTGTCCCCCAGTCATTGGATTTTTATCTTAAAGGACACAAACCTGCAAACATTGTACCCAGCTCTGCTTGAGCCTTCGGGAAAGTAATTTGCCACTTACTGTGAGGGTGCTGAGGCGCTGGCACAGGGTGCCCACAGAAGCTGTGGCTGCCCCATCCCTGGCAGTGTTCAAGGGCAGGTTGGACACAGGGGCTTGGAGCAACCTGCTCTAGTGGAAGGTGTCCCTGCCCGTGGCAGGGGGTTGGAACTGGATCATCTTAAGCTCCCTTCCAACCTAAACCATTCCATGATCCTATGACTGCAGAGAGTAACTGGCAAAAGGACTAGGCCTATGGTTTGTATTTTGTATGTATATGTATGCCATATAAAAAATTGGAAAGTGGCTGATCGCAGAGAGGAGGTTCTGTGGGTTCAGTGCCCTTCTATTTCATGACCCTCAGAATCTTGTTACCAACAAAAATGAAACACTGTATCTGTAAAAAACCCTCTTATTTTTAGCCTAACTACAATATTAAAAGTTGGATCAAAATATCACACTTATTATTAGTCCAGTTACACTAACACAGTGTTAGCACAGGAAAACATCACTAATAATAAAGGAAAAATCTGCTGAGGCAGCAGCCTTTGGCCATGCCGGGTGTCCCCAGCCCTGAGCTCAAGCAGGGCGGGCACAAAGCCCTTGGCCACGGGACACTTGTGACCACAGGATGTCCTGGTTTTGGCTGAAATAGAGTTAATTTTCTCCTTAGTAGCTGGGGCAATGCTGTGTGTTGGGTTTAATGTGAGAACAACGCTGATAACACACTGATTTTAGTTGTTGCTGAGCAGGGCTTACCCTGATCAAGGACTTTTCAGTCTCTCATGCTCTGCCAGTGAGGAGGGGCACGGGAAGCTGGGATGGAGCAAAGACAGGACACCTGACCTGAACTAGCCAAAGGGGTATTCCATACCACAGCACGTCATGCCCAGGATAGAAACTGGAGGGGAGATGGCCAGGTTGAGGTGTGATAGCTGCTCAGGGACAGGCTGGACATCAGTCAGTGAATGGTGAGTAACTGGGTGGTGCATCACTTGTGTTTCCATAATTTTATTCCTCCTCATCTCTTTTCTGTATTATTATTTCTATTATTATTATATTTGACTTCATTTCAACTATTAAACTGTTCCTAACCCATAGGTTTTACCTGCTTCTAATTCTCTTTGCCATCCCACCCAGGGGGATGGGAGCTATAGAGCCACTGCATGGTACTTAGTTCCCAGCTGGGCTATGCACAAGATGCTAATGAGCATGCTTGGTTGTAATGACAGAGGACTGCACACTGCTGGGCTCAGATTCCTGTTCATCTCAGTTTCATGAGAACATAATTGAAAGTCAGGCTGGTTTTCACTTCATTTTGTGTTTGGGATCGTCTCCTTTGCACAGCTTCCCATAGCCCTTTTTAATGATGAGCACAAAAGTGTGTTTTCAAAGAACATGTTTTTCCACTGAATTTGGTTCTGATCCTAAAGAAAGGAGGTCCACGTAACACATTAGAGTTTGACACATGCTAACACTCTTCTACCATTCTCTTCTTTAGTTTGAGAACTTCTTCAGCCTCTCTCTTTCAGGTATCTTATAGAAGAACAGTATACAGGATTGACACTTACTTTCCTGCGATAAAGCCCAGAGGATGCCTTGCAGAGGTCTATAGTCAATGAGATGTCACACTAGCATGTATAGCTGAGGTCTACTACTAAAGAACAACCTGCAGGTATTTATCAGTGAGGACTCTACTTCTTTAATGGAGGCACAACCCTCCGGCACTCATTTCTGAGCTGGTGGATGCTATAATGTTTTCCCTGCCATCCCTTTCCTGACTGCCCAGGGGACTGGTACCACTTTTACTTGGTGTTTTCAAGCAATTTGACTTGTTGAAATAGTTGCGAGGTTGTTCTCATTGTCAAATGTTCGCTTTTTTGTCCTCATCTTGCCTCTGACAGTGTTACAGCTTCCGTCAGCAGCGTGGCAGGCAAACAGGAAAGTCTCTCTTGTTCTAAGTGGCTGGGATAATCTTAGTGCTGAAAATAAAGCTACACTGTAAAACATGCTGTCCCCAGAGTGCAGTCCTGGAAAGGCCTTCTGCATCTGTCCCCAGGGTGAAATGCAGCTTTTCTGAGTCCACAGTCTTTCTGCGCCTTGTAAATAGACCTGGGATTGAGGCTCCCTGCATCTCTTAATGCTGATGGTATGTACAGTTCTGGTTGCTGCTGGAGCACTCACCTGGCTTCTCCATAACAGCCTATTTACACATGAGATGGGGAACCCTTCCTATGTTTACTAGGCTTATATTTTGACTGGATTAAAAAGGTCTAATTATAGCATGTTTTACACCTGCTGCTTAGTTCAATGAGCCCATAAACACAAGAGGCAACCAGCTGCATCACCTTATCTCTCATTAACGAGATTTGCTGTGCACTAGATATTAGTCCTGGTGATTTGCAGTGGTCAGGGCCACATTCTCCTAGCTGAACCATGTCATACACCATGACCTGCTGACAACAAGGCTTCCTGAACTCCTATAACAGAAGCATCAAGGACTTGTGGCTTGTTGGCCTCTTCCCAGCCCGCTCTGAGTTGATGAAGGAACAAGTCATGGTTCAAGCATGGAGTTAACCCAGCCATGAAGCATCATCCACCTGCTCTGAGGTAATGGGAGGGAGAATTACTTGTACCTACTGGGGACCATCACCTAGATCAGGATATAAGGTGATGGTGTTAGTGGTAAGGGCACTTGCATACACAGTGGAGAAGTGGAGCAGAGGGGAAAAGTGAAGGTAAAGTGCCACAGACCTTGGTTGTAGATGGGGCCTTTACACTGCTGATTTCTGTAATTCAGGTGGGGATATGTTGAGACATCTGGTCTGCACCAAGCAGGGGAGGGACAAGTGTGTATAAGGGAGGGTTGTGACACCCTGGTGAGACCATTCTTGAATGATTTACATGTCAGCATGGTGGACAACAACTGGAAGGTCAGTGGAGGCTGCAGGGAAGAGGAATATCCTGTAGTATAAAAACTGGGAGCAAACTGGTGCTGAGGGATGGGGGTTATGTGTCTTCAGCTCAATCTCTGAGAACTGAGGAGATGTGACATGGTTGCATCTTGGTGAGGCATTGGCTTAGGAACCAAAAACACCTCTTTTAACACCTGTTTTATCCCATCTTAAAGCCTTTAAGAAAGCTTTTCTGGTTTTCACTTGCAGGCTATTTCTTGCTCCATGCCTGGTCCTCCCAGTGATGGTTCTGGTTACCCCATCTTGTAGCCCCTGTTCTCACAAGCTTCATTCAGAGGCCATCTCCCAAACCCATATCACTTTCCTGAACAAATGGTCTCTATATCCTAGATTTGACCTTAATGGTGGTGGGGTCTACTGGGCAGATTTGATGTGAATGGATTAGGGGCTTATGGGCTTTATTGTGTGATTGATTAACACTTCTCTACCCTGCAGTACAAGAGTCATCATGAACTACAGACAGTCATGGAGGAAGGATGGGGGATTTGGATTAGTTTTTCCCTTCCCCTCTCCTTCTTCTTTATTGTGACAAGAGAAAGGAGGGAAGAGCAGAGAGGTTGCTCAATTCCTCATGTGTCAGTACCCCCTGGAAGGTCATGGGAACATCAAATTGTGATGAGACAGGCATATTTTTAATTCTCTCTCATTACAGTCTCTGTTAAAGCTACATTACAATAATTGCTTTAGTTCTGCTATGGTATTTTCAGGTCTTTTAACGTAGCTGTTAGCTCAGTGTGCAGAGAACTGATGCCAGCCAAGGAAAGAAAGGAAAGGAGAGAAAAAACCTCAAAGGAAAGCCTGACAGACTAGCAGAAGGCCCAGGACTGGACCAAATTTGGGGTGAAAGTAGGAGGTGGCGATGTCCAGGCTTGCCAGGGAAGCTGCTTGGATCCTGCTGCTGAGCAACATCTGTGAGATGAAAACAAGGTTTGGATTCTCACATCTCACACCACAGATTCCCACTAACCCATCTCTGGTCAGAGAAAGGTGGGGTTTTACAGCTGGCAAGGTCTAAACATTGCAGGGGTATTTTGCATTCACTTGGTATGTACTGAAGCACTCTCCATACATGGGGTACTATGGGGCACCCAGTCTAAGTGCCCTCTCTTGGGCACCAATCTGGGATTAAGACACCTCTATGGATTCAGTTCAGGACAAACCTTTACTCTCAAGACACAGACCATGGAAAGGGAGGATTCATCATCCACCCTGAGGAGCTTGCTCAGCTCAGCAGCCCTCCCAGTACCTGTGCTCTCATGATTTCAGCCTTGGTCCATTTTGTAGCCACTCTTGGCTTTTTTGTTGCTATCCTTAACCAAGTGAACCATCTCTGCCACGTTCTCCAGGCTTATGCTGCCTTGGCCATCCTCTCATTGTAGCCAACCAATTCTACCTCCCAGCTCCTCATGCTCTTCCACATCTGCATCTCAACCCACAGGTCAACAGCTCCTTGTGCAAACCCTCCCACCACGAGAGAAACACATCAACCTCCCCACCCTCAAAATCGCTGCCCTAACCACTGTTCACTCCAGAAAACCACGAAGACAGCATAGGCACATCCTTTGAATGCCAGGAACTCCTCCCCTCCCATACAACCACACTGTACATGTGGGTATTACACCCTTTGCTTCCTCCCCACGTGTGCTGTGCACTCAAAAGCATACCCACCATGAAGACATGCTGTTATCCCAAACCCACACCCAACACAACCACGCGCTCTGGCACTTTCTCCATTCCCACAGCCATCCCTTTTCCATTAAGGCCTCCATAGGAATTTTCAACTCTGTGAAGAATTGTTCATAATTAGTTAACAGGAAAGAAAACTAAAGTCTCTGAAGCTGTCAGCAATGCTCCAGAAAACCAGCAACAGATCCGAGCACCATTTGGTCTAATTAGCCTTGATATTTCACACAACATATTTCTCAATTTTCAGTGGAGAAAGGGATAAAAAAAATCCCTGTGAGGAGAACAACAGGAGTATTTTTGTAGAGGGATTCAGTGGCAAAGCCAAAGGGAACTCTTAATAAACAAATATGCATTTATATTCCTTTACTGGATTTTTTGCTGCAGTTGCTTCATCTTCTGCTTTGATGGGGATATGCAGGCCTGGGGTAGGGCCAATCTGCAGCTGGCATGAATCAAACCAGTTCTTCCTTCAATATACCCTTCTTAATTTTCTCTCCCATGGTGAGGTTGAAGGGCATTGGTAATCAGCCTGTACCTCCCATCTTGCAGGATGGTGGTTCTGTTGGTAGAAGGGTGCTGAGATACGCAGCAGAGGATCCAGCTGCATCGGGCTGAGAACATTGGGGCTGTTCAGCCTGAAGAAGAGAAGCTGTGTGGGGACCTCACAGCAGCTTCCAGTGTCTGAAGGGGGCTACAAGGATGCTGCAGAGGGACTCTTCATCAGGGACTGGAGTGATAGGACAAGGGGTGATGGGTTCAAACTGAAACAGGGGAAGTTCAGGTTGGAGATAAGGCAGAAGCTCTTCCCTGTGAGGGTGCTGAAGCGCTGGCACAGGGTGCCCAGAGAAGCTGTGGCTGCCCCATCCCTGGCAGTGTTCAAGGCCAGGCTGGACACAGGGGCTTGGAGCAACCTGCTCTAGTGGAAGATGTCCCTGCCCATGGTAGGGAGTTGGAGCTGGATGATCTTAAGGTCCCTTCCAACCCAAACCATTTTATGATTCTATGATCATGCCCATCTCAACACCTTCGCTGACCTCCACAGACTGCAGCAAGAGCTGGGCTCTAATGTATTTGAACAAAAATATACTGAGCAAGTCGAATCTGCCTCCAAAGACAGGTACTTCTCAATCCATATATGGGTTCCTCACGTACTTGCAGGATTCACTGATAGAAGACCAGTTTTTGTGGGTGACCACCTCTAATTGACCATGGTGATGGTGACATCCCATGGCTTGAAGCAAATTAATAGGTTGTGTATGTGAGATGTGCAAGAGCACATTGTCTATGTCCCCTCTGCAGTCAGTAGAAAGAAAAGGGGTGTTCTCGTTATGTGAGGTATCTAAGATGGAGACACAGACCTACTGCCCATAGGTGCCAGTCTCATCAGTGATTATGGGAATAGTCTAGGCAGTTACCTAGGGATGTTATCCAACAATTACAACACAGAATCTGTCTCTGAGCATGTCATCCTCAGCTCTCTTTATCAGAAAAGACAGTCAGGATGGGCAATGAAATTCAGTGTGATTCATCTCTTCCAGATATGACATCCACTTTTCATGGGTTGAATGACAGCTTAAATTCCACTGATGATGTTGACTCAATCACAATTGTCTGCAAAGGGAGTCAGGACACCCAGCTCAGGTGCAGACATTTGCATTAAAGATACCTAAGGAGGGGAGAGGAATTTAGCTGCGTAAGTAACAATGTTCAATGGCACTTATGATGCTGAAGACAATGATGAATGTACAAGCAACACCACACAGATGTTCATGAAGCTCTCATCACTCAAGTCAGTTAAATCCAGAGCTCACAAAATGCTGGAGTCTACTGTAGGGTGAGACAACACGGTTTATACTGGTTTTAGGGTTTGTTGGGTTTGGATGGAGAACGGATACTCAGATCATGTGGCAACCCATGCCTCATAGACTCCAAAGCTTAGATGTTTGCATCTGAAGCTGCCTCCCACCCTTAAAAGTTAAATGAGACAAAACCCACCCATAGGAGATGCTTAAGTTTTAGATGAAAAGAGTCATCTGGGATAAACCCAGCAAGACACAATGAGGGTTAGAGCCCAGTGAACTGTAGATCCCAGGTTGGGGTCTAGTCATAGGAATGTAATGGATGATGTGGCAAAGTAATTCACAGAGATCTGTGTGAATCCAAGGTGTCTTGCTGATAAACATCTTCACATCTTAGACATCCCAAGGTAAATAACAGCGAAGATCTGTCAGCTAAGAAACTGTATATATGACACCCCTCCCCCCCAAAACCCAACCTCTACAGGAAGTCCAGATAAGATCTATGGAGCTCTTATTCTGAAGGCTTCAAAAGGATTTGAATTATATCGCCAAAATATTCTTAATTGATTTTTCAGTGATTTTTAAGTGTTCAGAAAAAAATCAAACTGTGCAGTTAATTGACCCCTTGGCAGCTCCAGAGAAACTGTGGCATGGGTTATGCTGAACCATGGTAAACTTGGGAGAAAATCAGTCCTGGGATTAACTGCAACTTGGATCTCTGCAATATGAAGTTTAAAAGAAGCAATATACCTATGACTAAGCAGTGGACAGCCTTCTTTGACATAACTGCTGGAAAATAAACCTTTTCCATCCTAGAAGGATGGTAGGTCTTATAGGACTTTGAAATGGAAGTAGCATGAACTTCTTTCTCCAGCCAGAGCAATTGAGGCTCAGAGATGAGAGGCCAGCAGGCAATTTCCCAGCAGTGAAGAGCAACGTTAAAGTGTCCTCTTGTCTCTTGTGTCACTTCATAAGCCCAGTACTTAGCATGCCAGGTTGCAGGAACAGACTGGCCCTTAGCCTGTGAGTACTCATGGGAGTCCCCAATTCCATCATGGAGTGAGCAGTCATGCTGGCACTGGAGTAAGGAATGCATAGAGAAAACAAGTGTAGTCTTCTAGCTTCCAGTCATACCCTGCATCCTGACTCAGTATCATCGGATACGGCACCTTTTACAAGCGGAAAAGACAGAAGTTATGAACTGCCAAAGTCACATTTTCCAATGTGTTTTCAGTCCTATTTTTAAGCCTATTTCAATAGATAAGAGTAGAGATAATCACTTGGTGGTATCTTCATGGTATTTAGACAGTTTTAAGAATCTTAACCTTAAGCTCTTAAGACTTATTATGACCTTAGGAGTCCACTGTCTCCTGGTAGACTGATAATCATTAGTTCAAGAAGCAGAGTCACAGAGTGTGTGATGGGGACAAATGTAAAGATTTCCCCATTCAACCTTAGATACAAGAGAGCAAAAAGGATCTGATTTATTCAGAGCCTTCTATATCACACCAGAGAAGGAGGAGAGGGCTTTTGTGGAAGCAAAGGCTTTAACGGGGGGGGGACATTTAGCATCTGGATTGGAACCTGAACGTGAATTCAGCAGCTGTTTTTACCAAATGGGAGCAAAACTCTCCCAAAACAAATAAACCTTGGCATGTACAATACTAAGTTTTGAAGGAAAAACCAAAGAAGACAGGTGAGATCTAAAACTGGCCTGCTCTCACCATCAGTGATACTGCAGGGAATACTAGAGTTCTGGAGAGGTTAATCTGGGTACTGCCTGTCCACTTGGGAGCCTCCCTGCTCCTCTGCAGAGATGGTAAACTTTTCCATTTGCTCTCCTCAAGTATGGTATAGCACAGCGAGGGACCAGTAATGGGTCTCAGCAGGAAACAGCTGTGCTCATCTATTGCTTTGTGTATGAAAAATGTCACCTAAAACACAGAGAAGAAACTAAATCCCTCCTCACTGCAAAGCGTTTGTGACCCCCAATGTTTAGTAACTATAAGGAAACTTTTCTGGCTCTAGTGGGGAAGACTTTGAGGCCATAAAGAGGAGAGATGGAGTAGTAGAAGGAGCACTCTATTTGTCAGTGGCTTTAGGTATCACCTAGAAACGTCATCACCACAATCTCATTCCATCGGTTGGCACAAAAGCCAAAGGAAGTCCCTGAGTATCATCTTGTGTTCCTGTCCAATACCAGAGATGGTAAACGATGCCTCAGAAAGGTTCCTGGGATACTCTGGGGGTAGGAAGCAGCATCAACAACCACCTCTGCCCTCATACTTGGGGTGGCTAAGCCATGACTACATGCAGCTGTGCTAAGCTGCACAGCCCTTATCTGCTATCCATTGTTTAGGTCAGCACTAGGAGGATGATGCCTCAGTGTTCACAGGGTGATTCCTGCTCCAGGGGACCTCACAACTTGGTTTTGGCCTTTCTGCTTTTGGTCTTGAATGGTTCAGGGATATGGAAGAACTGAGGGACTGAAGGCAGGTAGCAATGACACATTTTATTTGCACAGGCATAGAGTTGTGCTCTCCAAAGTTACCCTCATAGAACCAAAACTGGTTCCCAGCACTCCATGTATCTTCTCTCTCACACCTAGAGATGTAGCATAGAAGGGATGTTTTTCTGGTTACATTCATCATTTTGGGCAGCTCAGACACTAGATGTGATACACATTGGACTGGTCTGGGACAAAGAAGGGCTAGCTATGGCAGGATCAGTCCCTGCTGCAATCTTGTGAGCCAGCCTCAAATAGATGCTCGAGCACAGAAATTCCAAGAACCTGAGACTGTTTTTTCAGTTCAAGATATGTAAGTTCCTTTTTCTCCTTTTGTTCCAGTTTTACTATGTCGTCATCTTCTTCTTCTTCCTATTTTGTTGCTGTTGTTACTGCTGTTATTGTTGCTGTTACCATTATTGTTGCTGTTGTTAATATTGTTGTTGCTTAATTTATCTTACCTTACTCATTAAGAACAGTTGTTCTTAATAATTGCTGCAGGGAGAAGTTCAGAAACAGGTAACAAAAGCAGATGGGGAACAGGAAGAAGAGAAGAGAAGGTGATGGTGGAGAACAGAGAAGAATTGGGAAATAGTCTATCTTTTTCTTCCCTTTTCCTTCTTTTCCTTACTTTAAGTTTTATTTCATGTTTTCCTATCCCTATTTCCTCTTTTCCCTATCCCTCTCTTATGTCTGATGAAATGCCCCCTACCAGAGGATGTGTTGACAGCAGCAGGGCACATGAGCCTTGCTCTCACCCAAGGATTTACCTTCAACAGGGGCTGCCTGTCTCTAGCATGTCTTCCTGCATCGCTGCCACCTCCTTGCTTTATGTGCCCTTGTCATCAGCAGATTAATGAAAGCTGGGATGACAGGGGGGTCATGGCACACTGAACTGTGACTGGACACTCCCCATCACCAACCCCTCCAACACAGCGATGATTTCTGGCTTAATCTCCTACCCTGACAAGATGCACAATAAATGGTGAGGACTGGTAATAAAAAGGACCCTGTTTATTAAACGAAGGGCTATCATAGTCTGTAACCACAAGATGGACTCATGTCCCTGGATTTTTCCCCACAATGGAGTTGTGGTGAAGTGAAAGCTCTACCCTGACAAGATGCACAATAAATGGTGAGGACTGGTAATAAAAAGGACCCTGTTCATTAAATGAAGGGCTATCATAGTCTGTAACCACAAGATGGACTCATGTCCCTGGATTTTTCCCCCACGATGGAGTTGTGGTGATGTGAAAGCTGGATAGGCTTTGGGCTTTCTACACCTAATTGTTTAGGCTAGTGCAGCCTGGCTTTGTTTTGCAGCTCCCTTTGACATACTCTTAGCAACTACATCTTCATTTCTAGTTAGACATGTATTACACGTTTCCTGGCACACAGGCATCTTGTGCCATTTGAGATGCTCTAAGCTAGCAGATGTGACACAGCTTCTGAGACTCCAAAACCCTTCTGAAATTGTACTGGGGCCAGGTATGAAATGGGATGTCTAAAGTGATACCCAGCACCTATCTGTAGACAATTCAAGGGCCTGGCTTCTCCCCATGCTCAACAGGGACACGCAAATTCTTCCCTATGCTGGAAGCTCTCCTGCCATTTGGTCTGCACAATATTACTTCATATTTCACAGTGCCAGACCCCAGAATGTCATGACAGTTTTGTTCACTAAAGAAGTGCCACTACCATGGCTTTCTTCAAGGCTTTCTGGCAATGGGCAAATAAAATCATCAGGGAACAAGAAGTTATTCTGAATAACTAAGGTGCTTACTGACATGTAAATCAATACAATAATATGGGATGATGTTACAACACTTGTTCAGGATCCCCACCCCCAGTTCTTTGGTATTGCCTGCAGCTCTTCACAGCATTTTTAGACTCATCCAAAATTTAGGCAGAAAAATCACTCTACAGATGGGTGACTTAGAGGAAAAATGGAGAGGAAGGAGGGAAAAACTTGAGATTTGGGGATATGCTTGGGTCAAATGATGCATGTTTAACTTCCCCTTGGAAATGTGCAGTTTATTATCTCTGCCCCAGCTGTTGGGAGCCAGAGAAGGCATCTGGATGTCTTGCATCAAAGGAACATGTAGGTTCTGGAAAGGACATTGAAACGACCAAGGTGCTCCTGACACCCAGCCCAGTGTCCAAGAATGAATTTTTGCTGGAGGCAGAAGCAGTAGAGGAACTGATGAATGAGGAATTGCAAGAGAAATTAGATGAAGAGGAGGAAGAGGAGTAACTGAAGACATTTCCAGGATGTGCCTTTGTTAGGAGGGAGTGTGGATGGTGATGATGATGACAATAATAGTAATGGTAGTAATAATTGTGGTGATGATGATAATAATATGACAAGGAGGAAAAAAATAATCACTAAAGACATTCCCAAGATGTGCCACTGTTAGGAGGCACATCCCTCTTACACTCCCTCCTAACAGAGGCACATCTTCAAAATGTCTTTAGAGATTATTTTCTCCCTTCTTGTCATACTAGTAGTAGTGGTGGTAGTAGCAGTAGTAGTAGTAGTAGCATATAAGGCTATTTATTGTGAACCCTTTGCTTAACACCAAGCAAGGAGGCAGTTGCTCAGAGCACCAAATAGTTGTAACCCTGTTGCCAGCTTGGCCAGGCTATGTCACACTGCTGATCCTGGGACAGGAGCAGGCACCACTGTCCCCACCGCTCCTGTTTTCCAGTTGCAACTGAAGCAGCAATATATCTTGATTCTCCTACCATCTCCAACCTGGCTCTGAAACCCTCCTTTTCTCCATTGTCCCTCTGTTAGGAATAACTTGGCTGATGCCAAGCTATCCCAAGCTCTCTGTAAGGAAGGGAAACATTCCTGGTGACTCAGAGTTTTGCAGAGCGCAGCCAAGGTGACAGATACAAAAGGAAAGTTGAAAGAGAGAAACAATTTTCTCAGCAGAGCATCAAAGGCAAATATTCCTTCGCCACTCTCTTTGATTCCACACCTTCTCCAGAAGTTCCTTACCGTCATTTAAATCCCTTTATCCTGTTAATCCACAGGTGAGATTAGGATGGGTTAGCACAGAATTGCAAATATATTAGTGGAATATTTTCTGTGAAGACAAATAGACCTTAAAGCGCCTTTATATCTAATGCCAGAATGCTGTGCTTAATTAAGCAGCTACAGGGGCCACTTACAAATGTGATTTCTGGATTGATTATCTATAACTCTCCCTGCAGCCCCTATTAACAGCCTGCCATGAACAGGATTGTTTCCTAGAAGTGTCTTATCCGGGAAAATGGGGTGGCTGCATTTGCAAGGCAGCTTATTCCAAAAGATCAACCTGAAAATATTGACTAATCAGCAACAAGCATTGATAGGGGCAGAGTAGGAGATATAAATCTACTTGGGGGCTTGGTAGGGGGAGGATAACAGTGATGAATTTGCAGATTAAAAGGCTGTTGCATTAGCATCGAGAAAGGATACAGAGCGTTTGTGTGCGTGTGTATTAGGCCAGATCCAAAGCTTGTCCTGTGATTTTGCGTAGAAGGCTTGATAAAAAGCTGTTCCAAAGTAAGAGATTGAGATTTGTGTGCCCTGTTGAAGTGGTCAGTGTCATTAAAGTGTCCAAACAGGAGGCTGGAGCAAAGAAAACTTACAGAGGGAGGACAGGCTGGTTGTAAAACATTTCTCAGGAGGAGAAGTAGTAAATACTCCATCCCTGGCAGTGTTCAAGGCCAGATGGGACAGAGCTTTGGGTGATGTGGTCTAGGGTGAGGTGTCCCTGCCCATGGCAGGGGTTGGAACTATGTGATCTTAAGATCCTTTCTAACCCAAACCATCCTATGATTCTATGATTCTATCTTAGAACAACATGCAACATCCTCTAGTGTATCTTTGATTTCTATGGAGCTATTCTGCTACAAACCTCCTGTTTTCTGCCCTTAAATAATGAAGTTTTATAACCCCACTGTGAAGAGGGATAGCCAGGAACAGAGCTTGTTCTTGCCATGCCAACTTTTCACTCACCTACATTGTACAGTCTGTTTGTAGCATGGAGCTGCTGAGCAAGACAGAGCTCTTAGTGGCGGGTGTTGTGAAGATGAGGTGCAGCATCAGGTTATATGGCAGAGGCAGACCAGCAGCATTAGGAGAAACGTCACAGCAGCATGGCATTTGGGCTTCTCTCCCATGTTGGGATCCCATAAGATAGCTCAAACTGGCTTGGTAAAATGTGTAGGCAAGAAATTGTGGCTTTACATCCATGCCACCCTGCTAATTACAGGATGGCCAGCATCTCTAGCAATGAAAATACCAAGAATAAACTTCCAGACCTCCAAAGCCAGTTTTCCTAGGGGGTAAAAGGGGTATATTCCACTTTAGGAGGAACAGCCTATTGCCCACATGGGTTCCTGCAGCAAAAACATCATCTCTCGGCAGAAGTATGATGCCAGACCTCTCCCTTGGTTTCCTCCTATATGCAGAGCAGGGAGGACCAGGGAGCTGCCTGGGGATGAGATCTGCCACTTCCCAACTCCGTGTATGCCCTGGGGAGGAGTGAGAAACAGCAGAACACACACAGACACTCAGAGAAGGAGAAGAAATGAGGCGAGGGGGGGAGGAAGAAAAAGAAGAAATATATCAATAATTTAAGAGACAAAGCTTCTGCCACAAAACCCAATCTATTTCAGATGCCTGCAGCAGGGTTTGGACACCTTGATTAATCATAACTCGCTACATATTATTTCCCTATAAACAAACTACAATGTTATTCATATAAACAGCTTTATCTTGACAGCTGCAAAATGCCAGGATTTAATGTCGAATGAACTGAGCCTTACCATATGGTACCACTCTGGGCCTGAGACGTTATAATCCACAGCATATTGCCTTCCGGAAACAGCGATTACAAGGAGGGCCTCTCCCCCCTCTCCTTTTAATTGCATTTGTTGCCTCTAGTTCATATTATCTCCTCTTTTCATGACAGCTTAGAATAAACCAGTCGCTCGGGGGGGCTTGGGTTGGGTTGTTTCCTTCTCTCAGTTCCTATTCTAGAGAGAGGGGTTTGACAAGGCACCAAGAGTTTGAGTGGCTCTTGGTAGGGCTCAGAGTTGCAATACTCATCCATCCTAGATGATCTTATCTCCTAGCCCACTAACCTGGCAGATCAGAAAGGGCTTCATGATTATGTCTGCATTAAGTAGAATCGCCAGATGGTTTATGCAGTGGAGACTTCTAATTTCCTACTTGCTAATCTTTGATATAATAACCCAGGATGGCAATATTAACTTTTGCTTTTTTCCTGCTTTCTGTCTGAAACTAGAGGACCTGACTCAAGTTCTCCACTGACTGTGTTTTTCCTGTAAGGAGTTGTGAAGTAGATGTGAACACAGGCAGGTTGGCTAGAAGGCAATGCATGGATGTAAAGGGTGAAGGCTGCGATGCTCTAATGAGAGCTTAGTTCTTCCTTGGGCTCAGGAGAGGAGAAATTGGTTGTTTTACATGTGTCCCTGCCATGGTAAAACTTGTGCCTTGTCTCTCCCAGACCCAGACTTTTGCTCTCTCCCAAGACCTAGCTCCATTAGTGGAGTGTATAGAAAATGCAGCAGTGCTGCTCTCTGGTCTTGGACAGCAATCAGATGATACGGGCACCATCTGCTGTGCTAGTGGGCAACAAGCCAGGGAAATGCACTATATCCTTCATCTTCCAACATTAGGTAAGACAAGTCTGGAATTGTGAGTCCACCCTGACTCTGAAGCAGTACCCAGGGAACACACAGCTATACTAAAGTGACCCAGGCTAAGTGGAAACCAGCCAGGTTACTACCTTCTATGCCAGATCTCTAGTATGCCTTTAACATAGAACCATAGAATCATTTACGTTGGAAAAGACCTTTGAGATCATTGAGTCCAACCATAAACCAAACGCTGCCAAGTCCTACTAAACCACATCCTATACACCTCTGCCTGTACATCTGTATTTTGTCTCCCTGGGTTTTGTGCAGGTTGCAGGTGTCCATCCTTTGTGACCAAGAAAGGAAGTTTTCTATAGTTTTCTGGGGTTTTTTTGCAAGGGCTTTGTTTATTTAGATGTGTGACTGTCATTTGCAGCTGCTGGAAAGGAAGGAAGTTTTTACAACTAAGCCATTACAACTCCTCTGGGCTCTCTGAAGATTTGGATGCAGTTTCTAGTTTTGCTACAGAATTCCTGTGTGACCCAACTCATGCAATTTTTATAAGTTTCAGGGCTTTTTCCCATATGAAAAAGGAAAATAAATAAGATGCTTCTTTTTCTCTCTGTTCCATTGTTCTTCATGTGTACCTGTGCTGGTTCCTACCTATTGCTCTGGCAACAGCCATGTTACATCCCTTTTGGGTGGATATAACCCCTTTCTCTCACAGTATATGTCCACCTTGCAGTGGCTTTTTATGCTGTGAAGGTAGGAATCTGCATGGCTGTTGGACGCAGAGCAGGAAAGTCGCGGGGTTAAATCACAGCAGAGAGATTAACCTTGATGTTAGGAAGCACTTGCTAAGCATAAAGAGAAATGAAAAGGATTGTTCTGATCCTTTCAGCAATCCTGGTCACTGTTTTATCTGGGAGAAAATCACTGCCTACAACAGTATACAGATAGGCAGATGGGAATATCCATCCTGGTCCCAGCAGCTAAGCCAGCGACAGTGGGTAGGAGACAGTTAATAGGTCCTGAGTTTCAGCAGGGAGGCACCTTGTTCATGACACAAAGCTGGACATTGGCAACATGCACAAAACACAAGGAATCATTGAGAATAGGGTTGGGCAGGCACCCAGAAGGTCATCTAGACCCTTCTTGACTTAAGACATGCTCTTAGCCGCATTTTGTCCAGCTTCTTCTGTTCCAGCACCATGATGTCCTTGTCCTTAACTACTGTTTCCTCACAGGCTAAAACTCCCCTGTGGCAACGTAACCCCAGACTTTGCTTTTTCATCCCCAGCCTCCATGAAAAGGGTCCACATTTTTCCTATGAAGGTGCCTGAGGAAAGACTGGTACATGGCACGTTTTGTAAGTCGCATCTATGTCATGAGTCAAACGATGGAAAGGCAGATAGTAATACTTTGGGCTAAATAATTCACATTAAAGCACTTCTTTGTTATACCTTTTTACAACATAAATCCATAAATCAATACTAACAGGAGAAAAAAAGGTTATATTGCCCACTTGCCCAAGTGAAATAGCCATGGTATTCATCTTTCCCACTTCAGATGTCTAACGCAAGTATCCACAATTGAAATACATGTCTTTTATGCAAACCAATTGGTACACAGCTAGTATTGGGAACATGACACACAGCTAATATTGGGAACTGAAAAATCACAGGGACCATTTTCCCATATGAAGAAGACCAAGAGGCAATGACGACTTATTATCCTCCTGCCTCTAGACGCATTGCAACAGCTTTATCTGTGCCCAGCGTGTGAGCTGCTGCAGTGGGAGCAGTTATGGCAGCTCATAATGCAGTATCTAATCTGCACCATTGATGAGAAATGCCTACTACAAGACCAGTGAGATAATTCCAGGTCCTGGCCCTACATGAGTAACCCAATTTGCTGATGCCTACTCTGCCAAGGGAGCAACACAAAGCCAGAAATGGACAAGTAAAAGCACAGGACCAACTAGAGAAACGTCTCAAGGGTGAAACATAGCAGGTTTGTGAGAGCTGCCACATTGAGGTTCAAAACAGCCAATTCTGCAGGCTACAGCCATGAAATTCATGCTGGGATACAACCAAAACATCAAGTTTATGGGTAAACATTTCACTGGATTTATGGTTCATCTGCAGGATGGTGCATTAGCAACATGGTTGGACCCTTGTCCAGTGCTGACATTAAAAGCCTTCAAGCACTACAAGAGCTAGAGGCTTCATCACGGAAGAGATAAGTGCCACTTTTCTCTCAACACTCTTTAAAACATTGAACAAAGCAGCTCTGCTCAGCTAAAGTCTCCCTGCATCACTGCAGTGTTCCTTCCTTCCACATCTCTTTTGATCCAATTTATAGAGAGTAATTAAAATCCACAGCCAAAACATGAAATAGTTGGGGCAGGGTGACATTCTTCCCATTAACAGCAAGGGGTGAAAGGCAGCGAGTGAGGCTGACAGGGCAGATGGGGGAGAGAAATGAGTAGAGAACCCAGTCACATCCTGATGGATTGCAGCTTAATGTCTCTGGGCCATCTGGAGCTGGTCTCCTCCTGACATGATGCAGGATCCCAGGGCCAGAAGGGGAAGGAGGGCTCATCTCTGAGAGGCAGTTAAATGAATCCAGGCTTGGTTGAAGTGGTATTGGCATGCAGTGAGACCCAGACAACCACAGGGAGAGAAAACTGCTCTGAGTATGGCTATGAATAGCAGATAACCATTCCCACTGCCCTGAAAGGAGGCTTCTCTGGGTAGGGATAGAAACTAAAGCTCATTTCTGGATGAATCTGGACAAAAAATAACCTCTGTGAACAAAATTGCAGGCTAATTGCATGGCAGCCACGTGTGCTAGCAGGTAAGAGGACAGACCTGAGTGCTCACTAACAGCCACAATGAGACCACTGTGCCTATATGCTTTGTAACCCTTGCAGTTCACTCCTTCACCATCCCTATTTCTTCACCTCTGGGTATATTCCCCAAAATACTTCGCTTGAAAAGGTGCTGAGCACCCAAACACCAATGATAGTCAATGGGACTGTAGCTCAGCACTAGGAGAATGGAAGACCTGATTGTAGCTGCTGATGAGCTGCCTGGGAAGCTTCCATTTTGCTCATCAGTCCTGGTTTAATTAACAAGTGACTCTTAACAAAGCCAACACTTGCCCAGTTCCTTGGACTTACCTTTGTAAGCAGTGGGAGAAAGGAGCACTTCTGGATACCTTTCATTTCACCCTGCAGTTGACTGCCTGAAGGGGAAATGATGAATTGTATCTTATATACTGGAAAGAGGTCTGGGGGTGACTGGTTCAGACACAAGCTCAACTTTGTGGCCAGATGATGTCTAAGGTTAAACACAATGAATTCCAGCTGTAATAACCATTCTGGGCCACATCCATCCTCAGCTGCACTCAACACCAGGTGCTGCCAGCAATGTCAGACAGGTTGTAGATAATTGTTCAGGACTCTTTTCAACAGTTTTGCTGCTCTTTTCTCCCTTCCTGGCAATAGATGAAGTTGTTATCTTAAGTGTAACGCATTTGCACACAAATGGAGGTCCATGTTATGAGCAACAAATCATGTCCTGGCTTAACAAGAGTAAATATACACACACCTTGTAAAGGCAGTCCCTGAGGTATCCACAAATCAACAGCTTGCCAGCTATGTAAAAGTGTCTGTATTTGAGCATACTGTGGGAAAAATACTGCCTGTGACCCACATGTAGGTAATTCTTGTTCAACAGCAAGAAATGATGTTCCATACAGTTCACCCACCCCACCCCAATTCACTTGCGTTCAGGCAATATACTTCAGCTTTATAGAGAATGCAATAGAACAGCTCCATAGAACCTGTTCAACCTTAATTAAAATGGGAAAAATCATTTTTCTTTGAAATGTACAAACTCTAAATGTTGGCTCCATCGAAGCTATAAACAGTACAAAATATTTTGTATCTATGTGTGTATATTTAATGGAATCATTATTATACCCAATTACTTCACAAATCTTTTAATATTTCATGAAACAGGTAAGCTGTTCATACATTTTATGCATAATATAACATTAACTCTGCATCAATTCAGCCTGCACACACGCCTTCAGATTTGCTGTCACTTGCGTAGTCTTGAATTTACACTGTAAGTTTTGCTAATTAATTTTTATCAGGAACCCTATAAAGCAATGCCATTTACTCACTTCTCCAAGGATGCTCTGTGTAGTCATCCCCTCCCTGGGAATGATTTAATAAGAAAGAGGACTTTTCCCAGGGAAGTTAATGGGGTTCATAAATTCAAAGCTAAGAGTCTTATGTACAGCTTGGGCAGCTTAAACAATGTGAAGGATGTTCTCTGGCCTTGACTTAATACAAGGGGTGAATATGTATCCCTGTAAATTGCTTCTTGTGAAGAACAGAAGCTCATCTGATTTCAAAATCACCATAACAAAGTCTGAATTTTTGTCCATGGTTTATGTAAACCATTAAAAGTAACATCAGTTCAGACAGAGAAAAGAAATCCTCCAGGTTCTTTGAATCTTTGTGTTGCATTTGGAAACCTCAACATGATGCACACTCTCAAGGTCGTATAGTTGAAAGAAGTTGCTTGTGTGTTAAGCTTGTAGAGGTCAATGTTGTAAGCCTGTGGCATTCAGCTTCAAAATCATTATAAAATGTAGAGGGGAAAAATTGCTTCAGCCACTAGAAGAGTTCCCATTATTCTCTTCATAACCAGCTATAACACAGTTACGCATTCACCTTAGACTTTAATGCATGCTTTTAATAGTAATTTCATCCTTAAAACTTAGAATTGTTTCGGTTGGAAAGGACCTTTAAGATCATCGAGTCCAAAATCAGCTTCAGCAAATCAGCTGAAATCCTTGTAAATCAGAACAGTGCAGCTTTTGGAGAAGCATTCTCCTTCCTTTATGATTGCAGTTAATTAACATAATGCACTTTCTGCCTTCCAAAATGTTAATTTTATCCACCCCCTTGAATTTTGCAACAATTCACTGAAGATGATTAATCACTAGAAGTAACATTGCTATTTAAAACTATATAAGCCAGTGTCATTACACCTTCTCAAACACTAATATTAACAGTCAACACTAACTGGTGAGTCTTGAGCAGAGTCCCACCACGGGGCTCAGTTCACAGATGCTTACATGCCAGTAACTTGACTCAAGACCTAATGTCACTACCTCCAGCTGAGATGAACTCTCCTCTTAGGGCAGTGGAGTAAAATAAGCACCTGTCTTAATCTTAACTATGTGTTTGGGTGAGATGAATCATTCCCTGGAAGTGTCAGGATCTCTCTAAAGACTACAAAGGGAGTCTAGGCAACCCAACTCACATGTGAACATCTATAGTACAGATGTTTGGCTCAGTCAAATGAATCCCACCCAGATCTTCAAAGGGTTTGTCCTCATTTGTTCTCTTTTTTCCTTATCTGAAATCATGCGAGGACCTACCCGTCTTGCAAGATTTGGTCTGAAGGTGACGGGCATCCTGGGAGAGAATTTTGAGCAAAGCCATGTTGATGATAGATACTCAACCTTCATGCTGTCTGAGTGGCACTGAGGAACTCAGAATAAAAAGGGAATCAAAAAGTTGACCTGTCCCAGACCCTGATCCATACAAAGCTGCCTGATGCTGCCTGTCATACTGAGCATGATCACGCTGTGAAACATCAGTGTTTTTGTTAAGACCAATCTCTGCAGTTGTCAAGCAGCATTAGATAGATACCCTGATGCCTGCTCCTCCTTCCTAAACACCTCTCTCTAAACTTTGTTCTTTTCCATGCTTCCTGACTGATGTTTCTCCTTGGGTGATCACTGAAGGGAATTTTGAATTGGAGCTTTTTAACTAAGAGCACTATGGAGCACAGCAGCGAGTGACCCATTTCTGGCTGTGGCAAAATTATGGCTAGATGATAGTAGAATTAAACTTGGACCAGGAAGTGGGAAGTAAAGGTTATTTCTTTAGATGTCAGTAAGGAGAATGAATCAGTCACAATTACTTAAGGAACCTCTGGGAATAGTTCAAACATATGGGATGCATGAAAGCAGATCTAATTGGGGTGATGTTTTGGGGGAAGAGGTTCATAAGAAAGTGCCTGTCTCCATGGCAACTGAGCATGTAGGAGTGATCTTGGTCTGGCTGATCACTGGACTCCTCAGCATGCGACTGCCATCTCCTAAATAAAGCCTAATTAGTTGTTTCCTATCTTTATTCTTAGGCAGGCATCTGACTCTCTTCTCCAACTGTTACAGATGAATGATTTCTTCCATCAAAATGCAAATGTTGTGCTTTCCAGGACAGATCCAGTCTGATGAAAGAAGTGCAGTGGGGGTACCCTTAGCCATTCAGCCCCTTGGTCTCCAAAGAAAACTTTATCTCATATGTTTATCGTGCACTAAATCTTGTCCAGATGTGGCATATTTACTAGAAATCGTTGGACCAGTATATACAGGGTTTGAATCAAGCAAAGCAATCATGACCTCACACTGAATCTGGGTAATACATATATGTTTTGCATTAGTTAATTGAGTTATATCCCCACATGGATCATGACCATGATTGCATTAGTCTCCATCCATCAGCAAGTCAAAGCACGCTCAGCCAGTGTCCTCTGCTCTTTTCAGATGAATGGGAATGGATCAATAGGATCCATGAGGATGATCAGGGGCTTGAGTATCTCCTTTATGAAGACAGGCTGAGAAAGTTCGGGCTGTTCAGCCTGGAGAAGAGAAGCTGCGTGGAGACCCCAGAGCAGCTTCCAGTGTCTGAAGGGGGCTTGGAACTAGATGGATGATCTTAAGGTCCTTTCCAACCCTAACTGTTCTATGATTCTATGATTCTAACAGAGAAAGCAAGCTGCTAATCTCACTTTCGCAGTTGTTGTTTCCCAGCTACTTGTTGAGGACTGGCAAATACAGAAAAGCATTGAAACGTAAAAGATGATATAAATAGTTCTATTGCAGTTTCTAAACCCAAAACTCTTGAAACTTCTTCTGTTCTGGAGAAGCGAGAGAGGTGCATTGTGGTATTATTCCTAGATCACATAGATCACCGGGTTGGGGCACTTAATTATTTTTCAAGATTAGCCCACAGGTAAACCCATACAGATTTACAGGACAATGCTTTGTGTGTTGCCAACAATATATTAGTTCCTCTTTCAATTGATAAAATAATTAAGGGTTTGGTTGAAAGGGCATATTTCTCTCTGTGGCCACTGGTGCCTGAAAGCATGAAATCTCAAAATGTCCCCAATAGCTGTTCATTGAAAGGAGAATAATCCATTTTCTGCCTAATTATTTTCAAGAGAGCAATAAAAACTGTGTTAGGAATATTTAGAAATGGAAAAAGTGTACTACATTCAAACGCTTTGAACTTTGGCAACGTACCATCATTTGCAGATGATAATGAAAATGTTAACCTTGGGGGAAACCGTTTTGTCTACAAATTAATGACAAATAAGAGGAATATTTAGCTTCAGAGTAATTGCTAAGTTCATATATAGCTTCGTACAGCAAAGTGTGCTATATATAAGTTGTCGTTTGGTTCTGCAGGTTGTATAACTAAGTTTTGAATCACTTCTCATCTGGCAAAGGGCTTCAGAATGACAGAAGATACTTAATGGCTTTCACTGTGGAATATATGAAAGCACTGAGGAACGTCAGCGTTAAATGGATGGCTGTATAACCTGAGTGGGTCTTAAGATGCTTTCCAGTTATTAGAAATTAACTTTTATGGCAGAAGAAGATTGCTCAGTTCTGATTTTCATATTCCTGAAGGATGATGAAGATGGGGATGATACTTTTTGGAAGTGGAAACCAATTGCTTTTATTTCCTTTCACAACAAGTTAAAAGTTTGTTGGGTTGTGCAATTTTTCATCTTTTTTCTTTAATGGAACAGTCATAAAAGTAAAACAAACTGATCTTGTCTGAGAAGAAATTTATGATACTGTGAGTTCACTGAAGAGTAAACTTCAAACCAAAAATGGTAAATCCTTTGGTCATACTAGTAACTCCTATCAGAAAACAAACCATGACAACGTAGAAAATACAGAAGAGGATTTTAGTTCTCTAATGCTTGACTTCACAATTTGATTTCAGCAAGCAAAATCACATTAATCAAGAACCTATCTTTAAACCACATCACTCTGGAGCTATTTTCACTGCTCAGTTCAATGTGTTCCTTAAAAACGAATGGAAATTATGCTGTTCGTTTATATCCTAAATGCAGCATGGAAAGAGTATTTTCTGTGTGAAGAAAAGTCCTGCTCTGTGCTCTCTGTGCCCTGAGCTGGGTGTCCCTGTGGTTACAAGTGTCTCGTGGCCAAGGACCTAGTGCCCGACCTGCCTGAGCTCAGGGCTGGGGACACCCAGCTTGGCCTAGGGCAGGCTCTGCCCTGAAAACACCAGCCTTTTGTGTGCCTGGGCTGGGTGCTGAGCAGCATTTTCACTGTGCTGGGGACCAGGGAGAGGAGGATGAAGATACCCCTGTGGGGACCCAAGAATGAGGAGGAAGAAACCCCATTATGGACATCACACTCCTTCCAGGGAACGCCTCAAGGTGGTGACAATTAGAGGTCACGTCCAGCAAAACCACCATCTCTCCAGCTCCTTGAGGGATGGTGGCAGAGTGATCATCACATCAGAGGAAAGAGGATACTAGGACATTTTCTTGTATAATAGTTTTAAGGGTATTAATGAGATTTCTCTGTACTACCTTGGACTGTCTTAGTGTCATTGTAACTGGGCTAATAATAGCTGATCAGACTGTACAACTCTAGTTAGACCAACTATAGGTTCAGACTTATGGTGTGTCCCTTTTGCCCATAACAAGATCTTGAGTGTACCATTCCTTAACTCTTTTCTGGGTCCATCTGTCCTGCTCTTTCCAAGATTTTCCATCTCTGCCCTACAGTCAGCTAGCTCTAAGTGATGTGATCCAAACCAGTTGTTGCCTTATGTCTGGAGGCAGGAATTGGTATTTGTTTGTCTTTTATTTATGAGCAGAGATTCAGAATGTGTCTGGACAAGTTCATGGGTGAAATGGGGTTTACACATTCGTCTTCCAGCCTATGTTTCTCCTTTACAGTGGTTTTAGTGTATTTTGTGTGTGAAACCCACATCATCATATGGTGACTAGAAGTCAGCCATCCAGCGCATGGCTGGATGAGGACTGACGCTGGTTTGAATTAACCATGTGTTAAATGTTAGCTTAACATAGGGCAGCCTTCCAGCACCCCAATGCCAACAGTGCTAAGCTGTGGGGCTCTCCTGTAGATGTCTTCTTAGGGGCAGAGAAGGAACTGGAGCCCAACAATGGGTATACAAACTGAAAAGCCAAACTCAGCTGAGGTTGGTGCTTGTAGGCGGTGCTGGGGGGATGGACAAGTTGGTTTTGTTTCACTAGCACTGCGGCAGAGTTATCTGTCCTCCTTAGTAGCTGTCTCAGTGTAGAACATTTCCTTAGCCTCAAGCAAGAGTAACAACCTCTTTCAGGAGAAACCCAAATCTAATCTACTGTGAAGACCTACCTGGCAGGGAAATAAACTTCTCTTGCCTAGTGGGTTAAACAAATGGATTACAAGTCCAGACTATAGCAAATGAGTAGCAAAAAACTATTGGAATTAACCTTCTGCAGTGAATTATTGACCCAGGTAACTGTAAGAACAGTCACCAGCTGCTGAAATGACCCCTTCTAGGATGTGAACTCAGCACCAGCTGGGAACCCAGAGAAGTTTTAGTCCCTTATATTGCCTATTGCATCTCAACAAGTATCTTTTTGAATGACATTACAGATCAAAGAAGATCTCCTAAGGATTTGTGTTTCATAGTGGTTTATTTTGCAGCAGAAATCCTCCAAGGCTGTAGCATGAGTTGATTCTTAGTCACATACTAGGGCACCTACTCAGAATAGGCTCCGCCAACCTCCCTTAGACTTAGCCGTGGATTCTCTGGTATTAAATAGGTGCTGATACTCCTTGCATGGCTGGGGCATCAATTGCTCCATCCTTCATATGGGTTATATTTGCAGATCTCACAAAGATCAAGCTCATATTGCTGAAAGCAACGTTTCCATAAACCCATCCAAGATATAATGCCTGCAGTATTTAGGTGTTTGAGCTGAGACATCAGTATCCCCAAAGTGAGGCAAAGGTGAGTACATTCATTGCTTCAGCTGATGGGCAAAAGAGGTGCTAGTTTGTAGGCAAGTTTGAATTTTAATATCCCCAAAGATGGATATGGGCTCCAGTGCCAGACCATCTTCTGTCAAGGCACTTCAAGGATTTTGTGGAAAGCCAGGAAGAAGTCTGTTCTCTTGCTATTTGAGACATTCATAGAATAAAAAGACTTGCCACATCATTTAAATTCTAAGTGAATTCATGGTTTGTTTGTTGGTTTGGGTTTTTTTCCCCTGTTCATTTTTTCCTGGCTGTATTGCCTACTTCAGACTTCATAAATGAGTATTTTTACTTATCTTCTGCAGGAGGTTAAGGTAAAGTAAATTTTATAACATCCCAGCACTTTCTCCTTAGAGGTATTGTGATCCTAAAATTGGGTACAAGCTATGAAGAGCCCAAAGCCTTAACATAGGCTATAAAATACTTCAAGGGATAATAGAATATGCATCCACTCTCTCTGCATGAATGAGCTGGTACTGCAGAGGTCAGAAGAAGGAGAAATGTCTTCTAATAACCAGCAATAAGCAGAAAAGCTCTCTATCATGTTGCAAGGTAGACAAGAGCATGCCTAAAATGTTAGGGTACTGAGGAAAGGCTTGATAGGGAGGTATGAAAGCACATTTACTCTTGAAGCACAAAAGGGGCAGTAGAAATGGTGCTGTGGGCTGGACTGGACGATGAATTCAATGGCACAGCAAGAGAGAAGCTGACTCATAAAATTAATTGATAGCTGGTTGGTTTGTCACATTTTTCAGCCAGACCCCCTCATGGAAAAAGAAGGATTCTTTCTCTCATAGATGTTAAATGATGGTGAGATTAGTGACCGAGGAATTATGAAGTCCTCCCTTTGACTCCCTCTGGCTCTAAGCATTAATCAGATAATTGTCTGGGATGTGAGACACTTCTACCTGCTTCTTCTTCCCTAGCCTCAGTACTAAATCTTACCTTTGCATTGGGTTGACTTCACCCAGGCTGTGTTTTGCTGCTGTAGGCTTTTTGCCTCCTTTATTATTACATGGAAACAGAAGATGGAGTGGAGACGCTTGGTTTTAAGAACACAAGACAAAGTGAGACTCCTTGGTCCACTGCTGTTATAAGAGTTATGCTATACAATGTCTTAAATAAAAGCATTATCAAAGAATCATAGAATAGTTATGGTTAGAAAAGACCTTAAGATCATACAGTTGTAACCCCTGTCATGGACAGGGATGCCTCACACTAGACCATGTGGCCCAAGACTCTGCCCAACCTGGCCTTGAACACTGCCAGAGATGGAGCATTTGAGCTCAATCTAAGTAGTTTCATTTTGTGTCTAACTTCCTTTGATAGCACACTCTAAACCTTCTGGTTCTGACCGTTTGACTCTTTCTTCTTAATTTTCAGTCTAAATTTATTCACAGATTCTCTGATCTCTCTCATTATTTGCTCATGGTCTCTGCAGTCCTACCCTTCCTGTCAGCAAGTTGAAGAGGTTTTGCTCCTTCCCTAGTTTTATGCAGTCCAGTGATTTTTTTTTTTCCTGAGTGATAATTTGCTTCGGGAAATGAAATGTGGCAAGTCTCCTCTCCTAAAATAGGCTTTGCTGCTCCTCAATCATCTGATCAGCCCTTTGCTGTGCTTGTTCCAGGGTAAGTTAATTTATAGAACATGGATGTCCCAGATTGCACATTGCATTTGCCTCCCTACCAACATGAGACAAGATTGTGCTGACCTGCAAAGAAACTCAATTTCACATCAGTTATAGATGAAGAGGCAGTTATCAGGGTGTATATGGGAGTGGAAAACAGATGGAGGAGGTTAGATATTATTCCCAAGATCATGCATAAGACTGGATCCATCACTTCTCATGCCATAATGAAGCGCTGCTAGCTAGCACCACTTTAGCTCACACAAGTTTCTTTTATGCATGTTTTAATCAGCATTGAAGCAAGTGGCAATCATGACATGTAACACAGCTTAGAGTTAACAACCCCTTGAGATGAGAGAAGACAGCTGTGCCTCAGAGATGTGTTCTCATGCCCTCTGCAGATGCTGCTGCCTCTTGTTTTCATCTGCTTCACAACTGCAGGATTTCTCTGCAATCCCAATACCTGCCTAAATTTTCTCTGGCTGGATGTGAGCATCTGTAGGATGGACAATTCTCTTTGTGCCAGTCCCCCTTAGGTGTTGGAGGGAATGGAGCTTCTTGATTTATAACCCAGAAGTTCTTGATGTTGGCTATAAAGTGTACCAAGGATGAGATGCAACCTTGTGCCCTGGATCTGGCTAAAGACAAGTTGGATGAGCCCTGTTATTTTCCTTATTGAGTAAGAGCTTAAAGTGAAACAAAAGGTACCAATATCTGAAGAAAATGACTGTCTTCCAGAGTGTCAGCAAACAGGACCTGCTGGAGCCCTTCAGCTTCACAGCTGCTTTTCTCCATATCTCTGTTCTATCCATAGTTCCCAGAAATACTTTATATGCACATGACATTTCTCACATCTCTCAGGCTTGCATGCCCAGTACAGTGTAGGGAGCAATTTTTCTCATCGTTGCTGCTAAGATATCAGCTCTGACAGTAGGATACACCTTGCTGGATATAATATGAGGAGTGGGAAGAATTTTGAGTGACTTTTGGTCTGCTGAGCAGGGTTTGCAGCTCTGTAATGTAATGTAATAAATAAGTTCACCACTGATTTGTAAGCAGGGTGTATTGGAGGAGGAGGAGCTATAGGGTTTTCCACTGAAGGCTCTTGACAGCAATGTATGAATGTAGCCGGCAGACAAAGGCAAAGTGAGATCCAATGGAAGGGAAGAGATGGTGGAAGGATTAAAAATGAAGATAAGAAACAAACTAGTGATTTTTTTTGGGTGGGATGGAGCATCAGCAAAATGAATCATCTTGGGTTGGGGGTGGAGCTTCTGCCCTTGAGATCTCTGTAGGTAGAGTGATCTAAGAACTTTGTCCTGTCTCATGTACTAGCTCCTAGGCTAAAAGTGAGTAGACAGATCATGTCTGGAGGTCAGACAGGATCAGAATGGTCCTTCTGGTCTTAATGACAAAGCATCCAAGGGCATCTAAGCTTTACAGGGGAGAATTAGATCCATGGAACTTATTCTGCAATGCTGGTCACTGCACCTTTCCAGGGAATGGCTTCTCCCATCACTTGCTTGGTGTATGATGATTGTAGCATCCCAGTAGGTGCAGGCACAGTCCTGCTGCAGGTTTTCAGCTGTGTCCAACATCACCAAGGACACTGGGAGGAAAGCTCTCTGCTCTCCTGTCAATGGCAGGATTGACTGTGAACTACTGTTCTGTTGCAAAACAAAACCACTGTCAGAAGCAGAACACAGATCCTTTGCTCCCTCTCTTGTATATAGAATCATAGAATGTTTTGGGTTGGAAGGGACCTTAAGATCATCCAGTTCCACCCCTTCCCATGGGCAGGGACACCTCACACTAGACCATGTCACCCAAGGCTCTGTCCAACCTGGCCTTGAACACTGCCAGGGATGGGGCATTCACTACTTCTCTGGGTACCCTGTGCCAGCACCTCAGCACCATCACAGGGAAGAACTTCTGCCTTGTATCCAACCTGAACTTCCCCTGTTTCAGTTTGAATCCATCACCCCCTGTCCTGTCACTCCAGTCCCTGATGCAAAGTCCCTCTCCAGCATCCTTGTAGCCCCCTTCAGACACTGGAAGCTGCTCTGAGGTCTCCACGCAGCTTCTCTTCTCCAGGCTGAACAGCCCTAATTTTATCTGTCACATTGTGTGAAGCATTCTTCACTGACCCATCTTATAGACCAGCCACAGGTCCTGTTGCTGTGATAGTAACCTTCCTCCTGCTCTTCCACTGGGAAGCTCCAGGTTGGGATGCTCAGAAAGATGTTTTTCCCACTGATCCACCCATGTGAACTGTGGGACAGAGTCGATGTGTGATTTGTGTGATTCAAACACATCATATCTCACCAAGAAACTTCCCAGAAAATATGCAGAACTTTCCAGAGGCAGGGAGGGGAATGAAATCCAGCTGACACAGCCCTGGGAAGCTGTGGCTGTTATCATTACTTGCCTAGAAAGGAGTCAGGACCATGCGGGGATCTGTCACTGCCAGAAGGCTCTTGAACATCTGTTGCAACTGCAGCAGCATTGGAATGAGGAGGAAAAGATTAATCATGCTCTGGACATTCCGAGCTATTGCATCTTCCCTGCCAGCCTGCAGTCAGTGACAGGGGTGTCCTGAACTATGTTTTGCACTGGGCTCAGCAGGGACAACCAGACAGCTGGGAGGCTCTGGCCTTAAATAGCTTCATTTAAAAGTTGCTCTCTGGTTGGATTGCTTTTAAATGTTGTTAACTTCTGCCTTGTTTCTTTTCAACCCCTCAATCCCAGCTTTAAGAGGGAGGATTAAGCCTGGAAGTAGGTGCAAACAATCAGGAGCTGATGAAGGCTGGCTCCATCTGAGCAAAGCAATCATCACAGCCTTTGGGGTTCCAGTGACTTTTGGGGAGAGAAAAGAGGGATGCAGGTGTGGATCTGTTTATAGAAAGGTGAAAATAGAAAGCAGTTACAGCAACTACAAATTCTCCCATGGTTGGCTCAGCCAACAAGTGTTTGTTCATGGGGAAACATTCCTAATAAGCTTTCACCATGTCTTCAGGGGCTAACACATGGCAGGGAGAGGCTGCCTCGGTGTTTAGTCATGCAGAGGGCTTATGCTCACAGAACACTACATGTCTGCCTCCTTTATGGGTCACATCAGTAAAGGAAAGTAAAGGGGAATGAACTAGGTCCAGTTGGCTACATACATGTAAGTAAACACGATCACTATGCTCTATGGCTGAAAGCTTTGTTGAGCTGTCTTCTTAGAAGTATTTATTGCTTATGGTTAGAATTTCTTTATGGCTCACAGGTATCTCCTGATCCCCCTTCTTTTAAGATGGTGCATTAAAGGCTATTAATGGCACCTGAAGGTACTGGGGAGTCTTCTATGGCTTGTGGTAAATGGAATGAGACCCCACTGCAGTCCTGCTCCAGCTCTGGGGCAACAACCCAAGAGGGACGTGGAGCTGCTGGAGCGAGGCCAGAGGAGGCCCCGGAGCTGCTGCGAGGGCTGGAGCAGCTCTGCTCTGGAGCCAGGCTGAGAGAGCTGGGCTGGGGCAGCTGGAGAAGAGAAGGCTCCTGAAGGGGACACCTTAGAGCAGCTCCAGGGCCTAAAGGGGCTCCAGGAAACCTGGAGAGGGGCTTTGGACAAGGGATGTAGGGACAGGCCAAGGGGGATGGCTTTAACCTGCCAGAGGGGAGATTGAGATGAGCTCTGAGGCAGAAGCTCTTCCCTGTGAGGGTGCTGAGGCGCTGGCACAGGGTGCCCAGAGAAGCTGTGGCTGCCCCATCCCTGGCAGTGTTCAAGGGCAGGTTGGACACAGGGGCTTGGAGCAACCTGCTCTAGTGGAAGGGGTCCCTGACCATGGCAGGGGGTGGGGCTGGATGAGCTTTAAGGTCCCTTCCAACCCAAACCAGTCTGGGATTCTATGATTCTGTGATTCTATGAAATGGGTGGTTGTTTTATTGACCTGTCTACTGAATGGCTGCCAGACACCAGCAGTGATGGCTCCGTGATACAGAAGACCTCCTACAGACCCAATCCCATTGAGTTAACTTTTATACTGGATCAGAGCAATTGGTTTTCAGTAGACAGGTACTGCCTGGAAGGCCAAGGAAATCTCCATGGTTTAACCTCACGCACACAAGATGCGCTCCATTCTTGGCATCCCTTAAAGACTTCTCCTTTCTGAGCTCTCTGAAGAGGATGTAATTGCAAGGGATCAATCCTGACCCCATGTTAGGAATAACCAATCTGTCTGTGAAAGTGAGGAGCAGCAAATACCTCTGTGAACACCCCAGGGTAAGTGCTGGAAATGATGATTAGATAAACTTCTGGGTGCTGAGATGATGGAGGGCAGAATCGTTGAGCTGAGTGCACAGGTAGACTGTGAAGGTACATTTTGGTACCGTGGTGTTTCACAGTTCCCTCACATTTTTGTTACCTCACAGATTCATGGTAAAAATGGGTTTTGATTCAGTTTTGACAAGATCATTTCTCCCTCTGCAAGACAGGCCATTTAAGAAATACACACTGTATGTCAGTATTTATCTCAGGGCTGTGGAAGAAGGAAATAAAACAGGGAAGAAAAGAAACTCTCTCTGGCTCTGCAAAGACAAAGCTACAGACAGTGAAGACCAGATTCAGCCGGACACAGTCTACTTAGCCCTGTTGGTGTTTCCTACTGCTTCCAGGGGCCTTCAGAAGTGGATAGGCACCCAGAATCAATAAGAAACATTACAGGGGTTCAGTGGAAGTTGGACCATAGAATCACAGAATGGGTTGGGTTGGAAAGAATCTTAAGTCATATGGTTCCATTCTCCCTGTCATGGGCAGGGACACCTTCCACTGCACCAGTGAAGACTGACCTCAGGCAGAAAAGGTATTTCCAGATCTAGGGTAAGATGTAGGTGGTGTTACTCCAGACCTGTATGCCACATTTACTCCATCTCAGTTGGTGATGAGAAAGCGAGGGCTGTTCAGCCTGGAGAAAAGAAAGCTGTGTGGTGATCTCAGAGCAGTTTCCAGTGCGTGAAGGGTGCTATGAGGATGCTGGAGAGGGACCTTCATCAAGGACTGGAGTGATGGGTTCAAACTGAACCAGGGGAAGTTTAGGTTAGATATAAGTAAGATATAAGGCAGAAGTTCTTCCCTGTGAGGGTGCTGAGGCGCTGGCACAGGGTGCCCAGAGAACCTGTTAATGCTCCATCCTTGGCAGTGTTCAAGGCCAGGTTGGATTGAGTATTGAATGACATGGTCTAGAGTGTGGAGGGTTGGAACTGGATGAGCTTTAAGGTCCTTTCCAACCCAAACCATTCTATGATTCTGTGATCAGAGCAAAGAGCCTATTCAGCTCTCAACGGGGCACACAGGAAGGGTTTCAAAGTCATTGAATCTTGGTTATGAAGTGGCTGAAGAGCTGTAAACAGCAACCAAGCTCCACCATTCAGAATCTCCCTTACACGACATCCCTCCTTCCCTCACTGCAGCACAGCTAACTGCGATTAGTATCTGTGCCTGCTCTCTAATGCAGCTCAGAGCGCAAGCGAGCAGCATCTCAGGTCATTAGCCTTGGCTCCATGCCACCAAGCCCTTCTGCAGCATGTCTCCCACCGTGATGGATGGTAGCAGGATTCAGAGCTCAGCTTGTGACTAACGGTAACTTTCTCTGGGGGTTGAGGGAAGGGGAGGAATAAGTAATGCATGAAGCACCCATAGGGAAAGGAAGGAGAGAACTGCAGGAGGAAATCACCGCTGCACGGATGTGTAACACCCTAACCACCCATGGACATCAGCTATATGGAGCTGGGGGAACAGTGATAAGATGTGGTAGCCACGGGGAGGACCATTCGCTGGATGCTGGGTATACAGGAGGTGCAGGGCATGTGGATGGCACGGGGAAAAGCAGCCGGAGGTGTTGGGATGGAGTGCTGCAGCCAGGTGGGCGTCAGTGATAGCATAAGGCAAGAGTAAACATGATCCTGAGGTATCAATATTGCTTTTTGATATTATATCAGGAAATTAAGGCTCTGACCCTACCTCAGCCCCACAGGAGGAAGAGGCAGGCAGGTGAATACCACAGACTGATAAAAGCTAGTTAAGTGCAAGTTGTCAATATCTTGTTAATCCAAAATCCCAAATAAATACAGCTGTATTTGCAGTGTTGAAGATGTTTGCCCCAGAAGTTGGTGCCTATGGTGCAGAAAGGTCATGTGCACATGATTTTAGGAAGCCTTTTCCAGGACATCACCTAGCATAGCACTTGGCTATGGCACTCTGTGGCCTTAAGAGAGAGTTCTTAAATTTACTATGCTTTTTCCAGTGCATTGACATACGATGTACAAGTGAGTGTGAGCTTTTTGTGGAATCAAAAGCTGTGGGGATAGTTTAGGACTGTGTGATGGAGGGATCCAAACCCGGGGAAATTCAGGGTATAAGAACTCTCCTGAGTGAACAGCCCTTGGATTCTTCACTAATGAAGAAACCGGTTCTGATCTAACACACACACACCGGGGACAGCTTGCAGAACCAGGACCTGGAAATGATCTTTGCAAACACAGAAACACACAAGTTTGACGTTTCCTGATGCCAAGCTAACTTGCTTAAAGCTGTCCAGGAAAATCCTGTCCTCCTTCAACTGCTTATTAAAGAGAGAATGACAAAGTCCTCGTGGTGAGGTGCGCTTGCATCATTTGTGAATCATTTTTCCTTCTCTTTCCTATGAAACACACACTATACAAGCAACTGCAGTCTTGCTACGCCTCCGTTTCAGTGATCCTGGTTGTTATTAATGATAATAAAGTCACTTACAGGTCCTAATCAGAACCAGCTCTACCTAGATGCTTTACACAGGATGGTTCCTAACTGAAACAACATACAAGCAGTACATACACCTCTTAAGCCTCCCTGTTCTTTCGTGAAACCACGAAGGTGTAACTAATCTGACATCAGCAAGAATGCTGCTTTTTGTGATTTTCCCCATTCTTTCCCTTTCCAAACAATATGAGATTTGCCCTTAATTTTCTGTATGCCATGCACTTCCCTAGAGACCCCAAAGCTGTTACTCCCTTGAAATACTACTAATGCCACTGTGACACCAGAAATGTTGTTTTTTGTCAACTTTTATAAATGACTACCCACTATTTCAGCACCCATTTGATTTGTGTAATTCAATCAAAGCTATTCTAGTAGAAGCCCTCGGAGTTATAAAGCCAGTGCCTGTGATGTACTGTAAATTTGAAAGCACATGAAACATTTGTGCCCGATTTAAGAGCACGATAAAAGATCAAAACAGTTTGCTGCAGTGGAAACTCATGAAAGCTGTGCAAAATGCAGTCAGTGAAGAGAGCTGCAGATGGAGAAATCACATACCCATTATAATTCTGCATATATATGGGGAGACATCTTTCAGAGGTAAAGAAGATGCCTTGCAAAATTGTCAGGGGCTATGTGAGTTTATCAAATTGTGAAATTTGGCTGTCAGTGTCTTCTCGGCTACTGAAAATACTGTATAATTCAGCATCTACAAGCATCAGATGTTGCAGGGAATGAGCTCCGTAGCCTGCTTGCTGTGTAAAATGAACAAGTTAATGGCCATATATCCAGTGAAGCCCTTCACAGCTCCCCTGCTGAGACATGACTAAGAATCCTAATGAAGCCTTGTGAAAGATGCTCCCAGGTGACCAGGAAAAGGAAAACACACCAGATCTCCTTCTAGAAGTGCACTGAACATAAAGTGTGTTCCAATTTATTGGATCCCGATATCCAAAAGACCCAGCTTGCTGCACCCAACCTAGTGAAAACCATGTGTGATCCCATCACCTGAGCTGTGATTTCACCTTCCTCCCACCCAGCCTTGTCCTCGCTCTGCTAGATTGGAGGACTCAAAGTCCACACACTCTGCTTCTGTAAGCTGATGTTCCCAAGAACTAATGAACATGTTTCAAGCAATCAGTTGTTATGAACCTGTTTGCTTCCACTTGTGCTACAGCTGAGTCCAGTGTCCTTGGGGACACTGTCTCGCTTGGTTGCCACAGAGTGCACGAGTGTTATGTGACCTTGCTAATATTATGGATCTACCTAAAATGTGTATTATCATTCTGCAGGCAAACTTCCTAGGGAGTTTCTTAGCAAAAGCTGAAATGTTTCTGTGTTAGTCCACATTGTTCCCCTCCTTTTCCTATCTGGGAAATGAAAAGATCTTTCTGTTTGCGAGGGGAAAGCAGTCATTACTTCTTGAGGCTGAACTAGGAAGCCAAACATACCCTCTCCAGTATTACTGCTGTCATCATTGTCCTCATGAGGCTTCTCTCAGCCATCACCCATCCTTGGCAAAGTTTCTAGACTGTGAGCACTGAGCTAGGACAGATCCCTCAGTGCAAGTGCATGCAGTGTTTCCAATACACAAAACACTGCAGTGCGAAAGTAAGAGCTCTGCTGCAGTGCACATTCCCTGGGCAGAGAGAAAAGCTGTGCAGGAAGACAAAGGGAGACATGGTGAAGTTTGAAGCAGAACTTTTTACTACAAGATCTTATGTCCTATAGCATTCCGGGTCCCATGTGTTTTGGGGTTTTGTTCTGCTTCCAAAAGATGCTGTTCATCCCATTTCTCAGGGTACATAGTGCTGAGCATTGAGAACTGTGTTTGCTTTCTCCTTTTTTCTCTTGTTTCTCCTTGTAAAGGCATCCATGGTTGAGGAAGAGCAGGGGAGGAGTAATTCTTGGTTATAACTTGCTAAACCATTTCTAACATCCTGGATTATCTGCTTGGCCTGCAGGCATGGTTGCAGAGTCACAGGTTTCTGCTTTATATGTATGCCATGCCACATTCACCAGCCCTATGGGCTGCTGGCATTTTTACCACAGTTGAATGCAGCTGATGGATCAGCCTTGCTGATGGATTGAACATCATCCACTCTTTTCTTTGGGAAGAGGAGATTGGGGTGTCAAAGCAATCTGAGATCTCCTTGTTAATTTACAGGGGGTTTGGTAATAGTGACCCTTCTCTAATGCTGTGGGGCAAGAGCAGATAGTTTCAGGTCTGCCACACACCTTGTCCAGCATGTGACATTCAGTAATAGTCCTTCTACTCTCAGGATCCATTGCAAGAGCACACTGCATTTCACTTTATAACGCATAAGGATGCCAGACAGCTGAGGAGAGGAGGGATCAGCTGGGAGAAAGAGCAAGCAAACAGGAGGGGAAGTCTGAAGCAGAGAAATCCACCAAAGACTGCAAGATATGATAGTCTGGGTACCGATATGCACCATATCCCTCCTCTGATGGCTTTAGATGGGCTCTGGGAAGGTGAAGATGGCCATCCAGGAGGTGTTATTGGGTGGAGAAAGCACAGGTTTCCACCATTCCAGGATAAATAGCTTGTACTTGTGTGCTATAGACAGCCTCTGTGCAGGAACACAGGGACCTCATATCCAGAATAGGTTTGCCTGTGAACTTGAGACACCTTGGAAGATCATCGAAATCAGGTGCAGATGGAAGCTGTGTAGTAAGGTGTACAGGTTCTTCTGAGCCCAACAAAAGATAAAATAGCAGTGGAGCAATGGGATGTGCAACAAGAAGAAAGACTTTCCCTTTATTGTCTTGCCAACAATGCACCTGAAATCAGGTCCATCCGGGAACAAGAAGGCAGGTCATCTGCCTTACCTAAATCTAAGGTGCTGGCAACAGCTAGGACCAGCCCAGCCGAGGAAGCACCCCTTTCCCTGGGTCACTGGAAGGATATTTTTAATTGTCTTCCAGCACTTGATGAGGAGCCAGGGGAGAGAGAAAGGATCAGCTTAAAAGACAGAGAAGAGGAGAAAAGTGGCATGCCCATGCTGTGGACTTGAAAGCTTCAGCACAAGGAAGAACAAGCCCTGGAGCACTACTCTCACACGAACTATTCCCACTTCTACATTCTTCTCTCTTTTCTTAATTTTCTTCCCTTTGATCTGGATTTGCTGCTTCTGAGATTTGTATAATTTCACCCCTGGGCAAGTGGAACAGATGCAAACCTTTTCCTTCCTTCCTTAAGACACAACCCGCAGGCAGATTTCTGATTTGGGTGCCTGTGGGCTAGGTCTGCCTTCCATCAGCAGGTCACCTCTGATCTGGGGTGTTGTAAAATGGACCTCAGAGGACTGGCCATGCCAAGTACAGTGTGTCCACCACATAACTGGTGTGCCCCCAAGTGCCTGCTGCAAAGTAGGCATCTTCTTTATCCTGGAGACAACTGCACACAATGTCTTTATGATGTTGATGATTGGGAAGTTTGGACTCCATGGTCAAGTCATTGTAGACGTGATTGAGTACTAGTATCTGAGGCTTAAGGTCCTGTCTCAGGTCCTTTCTCATATACCCAAAAATATCTGCTGATGTCTTAGAGGAAAGTAATCCATCAAGTTTATTTGAGCTTGAAATGAATTGAGTTTGAAAGGTGTTTCCATGCATTGCTGAGCTGATGGCAGCAAGGAAAGGAGCCAAGCTGAGGTATTTCTGTTCTGCAAGGCTTGTACCACAGGTGACCCACAGCAACTTACATAAGACATTTCTGGAATGATCTCCAGGAAGCATTCGTATAAATGGATAAAAGCAAACAAGAGGAATTCTTTCCCAGCATCATGCTGCGATTGGAAAAGGAAGTATTGCTCCGTTAACACTTACTGACTTCCAAGCTTTAGAAAGAGTTTTGGGATTTTTCACCTCCTCTCGTGTCACTCAGAAAGGACAGAATGGGACCATTTTCTCAGCAAGAGGGAGTTGCCAGCATGAGCAGGGAACAATGATGCTTGATCTGATCTCTCTTTGCAGCATGTGAAGGGTTAACACTGGGCTTAAACCACCCCTAGATCCCAATAACTTGCTCAGCAGGCCTATGGGTAACACCAAAATCTCTTATCTTCAATCTTCTGCTGCTGACAGCATGTCTCCAGATTAGCACATTCTCTCTGTGTGGTAGAAGACAGTGGTTTCTTTCCCTTTGATGCCGCTATTTTTAGTTACACTTTGTCCTCACTCTTCTGAGATGAAGATGTAGAGGGATTCCCACCCCATCACCAGGAAATACCTACCTTTCTTAAAGAACCCAGAATCCAACCCTGGGAAAAGTCTCAGGAAAGAGTTTGTCCTGCAAGAACTGCTGCTGGCTTGAATTCTGTGAGTAGGCAGATTATTCTGGAGCTTAATTCATCCCACAGACTGAGCACTTGCCATTCACTTTGTGAATTACATTGTGTTGCTAACCCCACTCTTTGTTAGTCACAAGCTTCTGGAACAGCGCTTCTGTTGACAACATTTTCAAGCTCTGAATTGCTGGGGAAAGTGATGACTGTTTGTTCTGCATCTTTGAATTATGATTGTTGTTGCTGCCTCCCAACTGGACAGACATGTTTTCTCTTTCTCTCTTGGCTGGTTATGAATGCTGAAGATATTGGCCAGGTGGCCAAAGCAGTGCATCGTTTTCTGATGCAGATACATATCCTGAAGATATTTAACAAAGGAGATATTGGCACAAACATTCCAGTTAATCCAGAACTACTCTCAAGCAAGTTGACTAATAAGAAAATGAGAAAAAGGAGGTTGAATACCAGAACAACATTTTCAGTGTGTCAGTGCCCATTCAGTGATTGAGGAAATAGGATTTTAAAGTCCAAATCTGTCATAAACTGGCCATGGAAGATGCCCTACTATCAACCCATGTCTTAAAAATAGATATTGCATTTTCTTCATCACTTTTATCCAGATTAAGATTGCAAATGCTGAAAGGAAAAAACGTGGTGGAGAATAGATCATGCATTGGGTCCTGCAGAGCTGGAGTCCAGACCTCAAGTTTTACCTCCTGATGAGTTCTAACAGTATGTCACAAAAATATGCCCATATATACCCTGCTTCATTGAAGCCAGGATCTGCAGTGGTTTCATTGGTGGTATCAGCTCTTTATCCTTGAATATTTGTTTCCTGCTGCCAGACCATTTCTGGGGTGATGGCATCTTTCACTTTGCATGGCCCAACCTAATATGAAATCATTGCCAAGGAATATTCCTTTAAGACTCTGGAATAGATTAGGAGGGGCCTTCTCAGCATATCCCTAACCCCAGCTCTGTTGAGGCCACTATACAATTAGCCAGCAATTGTGCTGCAGCAAACAGATTGCATTGATGATAACCAGATGTGAGCAGATAAAGAAGCCGGTGGAATTTGGGCCATGTGTGTCTTATCTCTGAAAGCCTTCAATAGCTTCTCCAGCCCTGAGTTCAAACAGCAGTCATAGGCATGTAGTGCCTCATGCCAGGAAGAGTGTTTTATGCCATTTCTGGTGAGCTAACCTGGTTAAACTTGCCATGTGAATGAGAAAGTTCAACAGTTTGAAGGCAAAGGCAGAGTTGTGTATTGTCAGACTCTTCTGATCACAGGACATCTGCTTCTGCTCATTCCTCTGAAGGTATGAAAGCACTCACAGCACAGGACAGCAAGGGCCTGAGATGAGGATAACAGTCATCAGAGGGTTTAGAGGCTTCAGGTGGAACCTGAAATCTCATACAAGTTTTAAGATCTGTCCTCCTACGTTTAGATATATTCAGTCAGCATGGATGTGTTGGTGCTTCTAACATCCTTCACAAGTGAACCACCAGCAGGGTCAGATGCAGAAAGGAGGAAGGCTGCCTTTTCTTGGGTTTTAAGAACCAGAAAAGCCCAAATCAACACTCAGGGCACGGCTGTTCTAAAGCACATCTCAGTGTTCTCTACTCCATGTGGGTCCTGTAGCACTCATGGGTGTCTTTCAATGCTTTCATCCCTCTCATGAGTGAAGGTTCAACAAGAAACTCAGTCCTCTGATGAAAACATCTGCCAGGTTTAGAGGTGGCTACAGGCTGCACCTAGAAGTTTATGTAGACATGATCGTAGTCAGATACAGCAGTTCGGGTGTCTTTAATATACTGTCTCTGTTGTTTTATCATCCTCTTTTGCAGTTAAACATAACAATCCCATAAACAACCTCCTTCCCACCCCTTTTATTCCATCTCTAAAGGCAAACTGATTATTTTGAGGGTGTTTTTAGGAGTAATCTAAGCTTTACAGGACCTCTAATGTCAGACTATTTCAGATATCCCATTGCCAAGACCCAGCTAGCTCTATCTCCAAGGATATTCAGTGCCTTCTGATAGCATTATCCTTCTGCTAATTGAAATTTTGTCCCAGAGAAGGAAAATGAAAGATTTCCAAAGGGGTTAAGAAATAACAAGGCAAAACCCATAAACCTAAACAAGCCTCTGAAGCAATTCTCCAGGCTGGAAATCTGGAAGAATGTTTTGTGTTTTTCCCTTATAATCAACTTCCCAAAGGGGCAGAATTATCAAATATAACATGGGGTAATCTTAGTAATTAAAGAGTTTATACATATATATGAAATACCACAATGCTGGTCACAGAGCACAATCCAGTTTGCAAAGTATTTTTCACCAAGACACTTACTGTTTTACTATAAGTTGGCTTTTTAAATAGATTGAAGTGGTTTTAATCTGTTTTTTCCAGCTGTTTTTCCTCATAACATTCCAGGTTTTACTATAGGGCTCTCATTTGTTTGCCCAATCTATTTCTTCCTTTGTCTCTCTCCTTTTTTTTGTCTTGGGTGACATGGTTTAGTGTATGGTGTCCCCATGCCATGGCAGGGGGTTGGAACTGGATGATCTTAAGGTCCTTTCCAACCCAAACCATTCTATGATTCTATGTCTTTACCTGTTGCTGTAAATCTTTCTCATGGAGCTCAGGAGAAGCATCCTTCCCATGAGCACTGACCAATAACCTGTTTTTCCATGAGAAATTTCTGAACCTCAGAACTATGTCATTGACTTAAAGCCCGCATTATGACTTTAAATGTATTTGCACTGGAGTATTTTTGTCTGGTGAAACAACCTTCTCAGTGTGCTAAGACTGCAGAGTTAATAGCACAAGATACCCTCAAAATTTGCACCATTTGTCAGGAAAAGCCTTTCCAAGGTTTCGGGAGCTGCTGCCTAAGTCAGAGCAGCATGAACCCAACCTTTCAGCTTTAAACACCCAGAAGCATTTAAGCCATCTCAGCCTAAATAAACATGACAAGTATGCTACTGATTTTGCTGTGGTTTGACACTGGTGCAGCTCCCTCCTGACTTAAAGGGAGTTTGTGATCATTTATATCATAAATGATATGAAAGGCAGTGAAAATGAGAGAAGGCACAGAAGGCTTTGAGCCAGTGAGAAACAGTGCCCTGCTCTTTCTCAGGTAGGGATGTCCAGCACTTCCAGGTTGTGCTTTTTGATCTATCACATCAAATTCCTAAATTCAGTAAGCTATAAAAGTTCTAGTGGAAGGAGAAGAATGGATGTTGATACAACATAAAGTGCCCAAGCCCATTTTTTATTTACCTATTCACAGACCAGCTGGTCTGTTAGAAGAGATGGAATGATCCAACACATCACCTGAGCTCTGGACCAGCAAACTCTAGTCTAAGCTTTGTGTCTGACCCTTCCTTTCCAGAAGATACAACCTTTGGCTCAGATTTACTTTCCTCTTTCTGAACTTGTGCTGAGGGTATTTTGTAATGCCTGACAGCTTTAAGTTACACGGGATTCAGTCTGGCTGTTTACCAACCACCGAAGGCACGCTTTGGGGAACATGGACCACCTCTGGAGTTCAGGCTGCCCACAATGGCCCACAAAGAGACTGAGGTTGGAATCATTTAGACTTGTCTAACTTATAATGCTGAAATGTTCCAGACTGGCTTTCTGGTTTGCAGGCTTAATGTCTGCATGTAAATGCCAGCAAAAGTATAAAGGGGTGGCCCCCCCTCTTATCCCTTAAACCATCAAAGAATGCCATTAAAGGAAACTACCTTGTTTGGCCCAACTTAAAAAGAACCAGGATAAGCCTTTCATTCAGAAGGTTTTACATGGGTTAGATGTTTGCAATATGGCTTGTGCTAGGGAATGTTTTGTGGATAAAAAGAAGTGAGAAGCAGACTGAGTGTTGCTTTTACATTCCAGGATGAAGGGATAGGGATTGGATGTGAGTGGTTGACTGTCAGATTGATCTGTAAGACAGTGACTGTCTCTATTAAGCAGGAAAGGAAAGAGATGAAAGGCAGAAGATAGGAGGGTGGAGAAAGTGAGGAGACCTGGGTGCAGCCTGGAAGCATCATCCTGTGAAGACGGAGATGGAAGAATGGCAGGAAAAAGAATGGATTTACAGCCTCACACCCCCACAGATGGCTCCTTGCATTTGTCCTTTTGCAGACAAACAGACCCCACTTGAATTATGGGGCTATAATTCTATTTGTGGATGGTGGACGGGAAGAGGGGGGAGGTTGCGAGAGCTGTTTGGTGGTTTATGACCTCCCCAGAAGCCCTTGATGGAATTCCAGCCCCATAATTCACAGCTGCCTCTTCTGGATCTAATTCACCGAAGGTCTCTGATGTGGTAGTTGAGATCAAGCTTGGTGTTGTGTCTTGCCCCTGCTGGGGAGTTAATCACATTGCCTTTGCTAATCCAAAGCAGGGCAGTTTTATGAGACAGTTTTCCTGGTGAGTGCATTCTGGTTTGGCTTGGGCACTGGGAAAGCAGAGAGCAGATTTAGGTACTGTTAACGTAATTGAATCAGTGTCTGCAGCCTCCTTTCATAGTCATACATCAGAAGGAAAGAAGAGCACAGGACCAGAGCCATGGCATGGCTATTGAGGCGACCCTGGTGCCTTGAACCCTGGAGGTTTTCCATTTGGATCTCCCTAGTGACATCGAGGGGCTATAAGCTGCCTGCAGGTATGCTCTGTACTGCAGCTGAGGAGTGAGAGTTAACTAACTCAGGACATGACATCTAGCTTGTGTCCATACCTGCAGACCTGTCTCATAACTTTATAAAGAAGAACAGGTCCTGCCTGTACTGCACCATGGTGTTCCTCCAGCTCCTCCAGTTAATTAAACTGGACAGGGCAGCACTTATAGGATCAATAAGTCTGACACTAGTCGGTAGTGTCTGAGGGACAAAGGTGGGATGTCCTGGGAGGTATCACTTGCTCCAGTGGATAGATCCTCTCTGGCATCCTCTTTCTGTCCCAAAAGGCCATGTTTCAGAATTCAAATCTAACTGCAAAGCCAACCATGAGCGTTTCTTAGGGCTCATTCTCCTATCCCCATTGACCTGAAGAGGTGAGCATCATACCAACATGGGCGTAACAGGCTGAACCTTTAAAGCAGCTTGTTTTCCAATACTCTATTACAGACATCTCCTGACACAGTAGACCCTTTTCCCAATATGCCTTTCTTTGGTCTAGCTCGATATTTGGACCAGTGAAGCAACTGTATAAGAGCCTATAGGGCAGAAAGAGCCAGACTGGATGCAGCTTTATCCATGAAGGTAAAATAACCCTGGTATGTGCTCTTCCCAAACTGGGAATTCTCTGGGACAGGGTTGGCTGGCACTGTCCAAACTTGTGCTGGGCAGCACGCTCACAACTAAGCATCACAGACAACTTCAACAGAGCTTAATACTCACCTTGGCCTTCTTTTATTTACCAGCACAGATGTAGCCAGGAAAAACATAACGCCTGGTGCTGTTATCTGCTTGTCATGTTCCTGCCCATAAAATGTGTGTCATGAATTGTGACTAACTGGTGATCTTCTTGCCCGTGTTGTAGGAACAGGGCCTGCATCCCATATGGCACACCGAGAGAAAGCTGGCCCGTGGGGATGTCTTGGCATCAGGTTTGGTTTTGGGAGTTATAAGGTCAGTGAGTACATTTCCCATTAGAATTTATGAGAAGGCAGGAAATTCAAAGAAGCAAATAATAATCATAAAAATAAAGCAGTTGTTCTCCTTTCATTCTATTTTTCCTTTAAAGAGCTTCACTGAAGGCAAGAAACCAAATTGATTCCTGCTTTTCTCCCAAATGCTTGCTGGGTTGTGGGAACATACAGCACACCACAGAGGGGTTTAGGGCTCTGCTGCATACACAGCAAGAGACATTCCCTTTCCTAAAACAATTATAGCAGGAAAGGTCAAAGCAGACCCACTGGTGGGATTCATCCCACCTGGCTATAGAAAGGCTTAGTGCAGCTGGGCTAACTCCCCCATCCTCCCTAGGGTCAGCAAGAGGAAACAAGCATTTACCTTTGTCATTTGCTGATCTATTTTAGCCATTGAGGTTGCAATGGAATGAACCGTATCCTGAAAGGAACGATTTTGCAGCAGTGACTGTGCAAGGAGACAGGACAACTTGCAGAGAAGAAAATACCCACAGCTGTTCAGATAACTCCCCATCACTAGGAGAGGTGATTTTCATAGAATTGTAGAAACATAGAACCCCAGACTGATTTGGGCTGGAAGGGACCTTAAAGCTCCTCCAGCTCCAACCCCTGCCATGGGCAGGGACACCTTCCACTAGTGCAGGTTGCTCCAAGCCCCTGTGTCCAACCTGGCCTTGAACACTGCCAGGGATGGGGCAGCCACAGCTTCTCTGGGCACCCTGTGCCAGCGCCTCAGCACCCTCACAGGGAAGAGCTTCTGCCTCAGAGCTCATCTCAATCTCCCCTCTGGCAGGTTCAAGCCATTCCCCTTGGCCTGTCCCTACATCCCTTGTCCAAAGCCCCTCTCCAGGTTTCCTGGAGCCCCTTTAGACACTGGAGCTGCTCTAAGGTGTCCCCTCCAGGAGCCTTCTCTTCTCCAGCTGCCCCAGCCCAGCTCTCTCCGCCAG
>NW_009924095.1:40551-43571 GCF_000696875.1 Nestor notabilis | reverse complement strand
TCCGCCCCCCGCAGCAGCGCCGGGGCCTCCTCTGGCCTCGCTCCAGCAGCTCCACGTCCCTCTTGTGCTGTTCCCCAGAGCTGGATCAGGGCTGCAGGGGGTCTCCCCAGAGCACAGCCGAGGGGCAGGATCCCCTCCCTGAGCTGCTGCTCACGCTCTGGGGGTGCACCCAGCACACGGGGGGTTCTGGTCTGCAAGTACATATTAGTAGGATGGCTCATGGATCCCAGAATCATTTCCTTGCCATCTGGCACACCTTGGTACTGAAGCCAGCAGGTCTCTGCAGGGCAAGTGACTCAGATTCATGGTCCCCATCATTCTCACCACCTTGGTGAGGACAACGAACCTGAGGCTGAACACAGGGAAGGAAGCGTATGTTAGTTCCCTTGTACAAGTGATATCCAATGGTCATGAGAGAGCTGATGCTGGAGTTATACTCTGCTGGAACAGCAAAAAACCTCCAGGAAGGGGAACAGCTTAATATGATGCAGGCAACTGAACCTGTGGTGTGTCAGAGAGCAGGTGAGGGAACTGGGAAATAATAAAGGCAAATTGAATGCTCTCCAGGTTACTGGAAATAGTCCTTAGATAACATCTGGGATTGCTTTGGAAAGCTGAGCTGCAGACCAGCTACTAGGATTGCCCTGCCCTCTCCCTGCCAGGTTTTTGAGGGGTACATGGAGAATGTTATTTATACTGGAGCTGAAGCAAATGGTCACCATTTCCTCAGTGAAGGAACTTGGAGGAGGGATGGATTGAGATGCAGGAGATGGACATCACCTCTTGTGGACAGTAAAAGCAGGAAAGCTTTGGAAATGCCTCTTTTCTGTAGGTTGGGAATGAGGCAATCCATCATGGACAAAGAAGAGATGGGAAGACAGGTCCTGCCAGCTTTGTAAATACCTGTTGGGCCTTGAATATCCATCTCAGCCCGTTTGGGAGCTGATCAGAAGCATTTCAAAGTCTGAAATTGGGAGAAGTGGCTGGAACCTCCAGTACAGTTGTGCTGTCTCTGTCTTGCACTTGCAAACACAGCCAACAGAGCCTGAGCTAAGGTATCTCAGGATCTCCAGAGTGCCCCAGTAGGAACCATATGGATGCCTTGTCCTGTTGTAGATGTGGTTTTCCTCCTCAACCCTACTCTCATTAAATCGATAGGTAAATTCTCCACTAAGTAGTAGCAAACCCACACATGTAATCCCTTTGAAAACAAACATTCTGAGCTTACAGCTCAGACAACAGGGAGTTCCCACAAGCCTGGAATCTGTTTGTTTGGCTGCGCTAAGGAATTGCAGCCCCATTTAATGCTTGGAAGGGTGGTTTTGTGGGAATAGCTGCCGTTGAGTTGTTTGCCAGTCTTAGCACTGAAGAGGAAACTGTGGTCCAGTAGGTATCACATATGAGGTTAGCTACTGGATCACAATATAGGTGCCAACCATGCTTTGCCCTATGGATTCTCACCAACATGCAACACACTGCTGTGTCCAATTGCAAGAATAGTGACTGAGTTGGTTGGAACTGGGCAAAAATAGGCTGAAGAGGCCATAGCTTTGCCTCTGAGCTCCTGTAACTCATTTCACCTCTCTGTGCCTCAGTTTCCTCCCCACCTCTTCCTTTTCCTGTCTGCTCTCACTGACATAGAATCTGTTATTGCTACAGGGGACACTGTTTCTCTGTTTATGCAATGTCTGGCTGAGACTCAGCCTAAAACTACTCTTGTGCAAATAAGAAGTACAAAGCACTTTGTTTGGAAGGAAGCTTTTGTGAGGCAGCTTATGTTTAAGTAAATGCCCTGGAAAACAAAAGCCTTCATAACACTTTCCTTTAGAGGTGTTTCTGGTTTTTTTTCCCTTAAATGCAGTAATAATTCAGGATAACTGAAATGTGAGGCAGTTCTTTGCACCCTGCTATTCACTCTGCTAACCGGAGGGGTCTGGTGGGTGATACTTACACACACTCACTGTTCCTGATAGACATGCTGCTGGGACGTGCTGTTAGAGTGATGCAAGCCCTTCTTGGTGACAAAGACTTTTCCTCTGCTGTGCCCCAAGCAGCAGCTGGATAGAGATGTCTCATTTGGATGTGGGCTGTCTGTCTGTCTGTCTTTCTGCTGCTCATTTAGATGTACCCGGATACTTACTAAGCAGTATCAGGCTGAAGTCTACTGCTAAAGCTGCCAGAGCTTCATTTGACTCCATTACCTTTTTAAAACCCACTTTCTTACTTCCTTTTCATGCTCCTCATTCAGCTGAGACTTGCAGAAAAGTTTTTACTTTCCACAAGCTTTATATTGGCACCCTGGTCTTCATATCCTATAGAACCTGCTAGCTGTCTCATTCTTTAGTGGGTGACAAAGGCTTAGACCTTTGGAGCATGAAGTTGCACTAGCTCTGTCTTCCTCTCTACTGAGTGAAATGGGGGCAGTGGAACAGGGCTGGCTGGGAGAAGGGAAGCAGCAAGAAATACAGGCAGAAGAGGCTGGTAAGGGTGTTGATGCTACGTACCTGCCTCTTGGGATGACAGAGGGTAAGAGCCTTGTCCCTGCTTTGTTGAGAGAGGGAGGCTGGTGGCTATATGCAGCGCTGGCTTCTGGGGGATGCAGGACACAAAGAGGAAGGAGGTATGGAGCTCTGAACTCCTCTGCCATGTCTCATTGCTGTGAGGGTGGTGAATCATGAAAGATGGCAGTTTCAGTAGTCTCCACCACCATGTCCCCTTTCCACCTCCAAAAGGACCTGGGTCTGCTTGCATCAGTTTGGCTTTTCAAGGGCTAGGTCAGTGAAAAGCATCTATGAATCTTTTATCTCCAGTTTGCCTTCAGCTGAGGTGTTTCGGGTCAAGTTTCCTGTCCTTTGGGGTACAAGATGAGGCTGATATGTTAAACCATGCACACCTGTGTCAAGGCAGGTCATCGGCCCCAGGGAATCTGACAGCCTTTATTAAAGATTTACCCTTTGCAATGGATGTTCAAAAGACAGTATCATCATATAACAGCAGTAAGATAAGGGGAACACTGTAGT